>NW_028156534.1:0-79777 GCF_964263955.1 Coregonus lavaretus
ACAATTCACAACAATACACTCAAATCTAAAAGTAAAAGAATGGAATTAAGAAATATATAAATATTAGGATGAGCAATGTCGGAGTGGCATTGACTAAAAGACAATAGAATATAATACAGTATATACATATGAAAAATAGTGTTCCATTATTAAAGTGACCAGTGATTCCATGTCTATGTATATAGGGCAGCAGCCTCTAAGGTGAAGGGTTGAGAAACCAGGTGTTAGCCGGCTAGTGATGGTTTTAACAGTCTGTTTTTCAGTCTCTCGGTCCCAGCTTTGATGCACCTGTACTGACCTTGCCTTCTGGATGGTAGCAGGGTGAACAGGCCGTGGCTCGGGTGGTTGATGTCCTTGATGATCTTTTTGGCCTTCCTGTGACATCGGGTGCTGTAAGTATCCTAGAGGGCAGGCAGTGTGCCCCCGGTGATGCGTTGGGCAGACCGCACCACCCTCTGGAGAACCCTGCGGTTGCGGGCGGTGCAGTTGCCGTACCAGGTGGTGATACAGCCCAACAGGATGCTCTCAATTGTGCATCTGTAAAGGTTTGTAAGGGTCTTGGGGGCCAAGACTAATTTCTTTAGCATCCTGAGGTTGAAGAGGCGTTGTTGCGCTGTTGAGCCTTCTTCACCACACTATCTGTGTGGGTGGACCATTTCAGATTGTCAGTGATGTGTACGTCGAGGAACTTCAAGCTTTTCATCTTCTCCATTGCGGTCCCGTCGATATGGATAGGGGCGTGCTCCCTCTGCTGTCTCCTGAAGTCCACGATCAGCTCGTTTTGTTGATGTTGAGGGAGGGGTTATTTTCCTGGCACCACTCCGCCAGGGCCCTCACCTCCTCCCTGTAGGCTGTCTCGTCATTGTTGGTAATCAGGCCAACTACTGTTGTGTCGTCTGCAAACTTGATGATTGAGTTGGAGGCGTGCGTGGCCACGCAGTCATGGGTGAACAGGGAGTACAGGAGGGGGCTAAGCACGCACCTTTGTGGGGCCCCTGTGTTGAGGATCAGTGAAGTGGAGGTGTTGTTTCCTACATTCACCACCTGGGGGCGGCCCGTCAGGAAGTCCAAGACCCAGTTGCACAGGGCGGGGTTCAGACCCAGGGCCCGAGGTTAATGATGAGCTTGGAGGGTACTATGGCGTTGAAGGCTGAGCTATAGTCAATGAACAGCATTCTTACATAGGTATTCCTCTTGTCCAGATGGGATAAGGCAGTGCGCAGTGCGATGGCGATTGCATCGTCTGTGGATCTATTGGGGCGGTAAGCAAATTGAAGTGGGTCTAGGGTGTCAGGTAAGGTAGAAGTGATATGATCCTTAACTAGCCTCTCAAAGCACTTCATGATGACAGAAGTGAGTGCTACGGGGCGATAGTCATTTAGTTCAGTTACCTTTGCTTTCTTGTGTACAGGAACAATGGTGGACATCTTGAAGCAAGTGGGGAAGTGTATGTGTAAGCAACTGTGTATGTGTATCTGTGTGTGTGTGTGTGTGTGTGTGCGGCAAACTCTGCAGATGTGTCTGGGAGGTGTATGAGATTTCTGCGAGTGTGTGTGTGTGTGTGTGTGTGTGTGTGTGTGTGTGTGTGTGTGTGTGTGTGTGTAGGGAACTCTCTGAGGATGTGTCTGCAAGGGGTGTGGGTGGTGTCTACGAGTGTGTATGGGTGTGTGACTGAGTGGTGTGAGGTGTGTGTGAGCCTCTAGACCTGACAGATCCCAGGGTGTGTCTGTCAGTACTAACAGGACCACAGCAGCAGTCTCATCACCAGCAGAGGAAGGAAAGGAAAGCCAGCAGGACATTAGCACAGACCTGTGGATAAGCTCTGATGGTGTGAGTGTGTTATCAGGCCCGTGATAAGGGCTTGTGTTGGAGATATCCGGACCGCCCTGCTCAGTGACTCAGCCTCTACGCATGCACGCACACACCACCGGAATCCTGGAGTGGACAACCGAATCCTAATGTGCAGTGATCATCTCCTGATCTCCCCCCACCCAAACCTGGCAACTCAACTCCCACTGTTCTCCTATATATAGCAAGATGAGTAACCGTGCGGAAAGGGAACGTCTAAAGGGAAGTCTGTCTCTGATAGGGGTTAGGTACTCCAACCGTAATACAAGACAAGTTATCAGGAGAAACAGTACATCTGGCAACCCTTTGCTCTGACTACACTGAGGGTTGCCAGATCTCCTGTGTCCCTGATAAGTTGTTCAACAACTGCTGGGTTTCTCTCCTCTGTGAACTCTTAACCTTTTACTGCAGTGTGCTAAATCAGGGTCACACAGAGTGTTTCTTGGTAGTCTTAAACAAATCTACTTTGAAACAAAAGTATACACCTCACACACACGGTATGGGCTTAGAAAAAAGAAGACGCCTGTACCATGTCAGATACAGAGTTGAATTATATTACATTTTGAGTTTGCATCCCAATATTACACTTTATATACATTACAGAAGACCCAAAATATAACAAAACCGTTTGACATAGAAACACCGGATTTTCTGCGGGTTTTTAAAATCAATGTTAATTAATTATGAAATGACAAATAACGTTCCATCCTTGAGGCCACTAGAGGGTGTTTTGGTAATTTGACTGCAGGAAAGGACCACATGCATTTACTCCACATACTTGTGTTTAATGAACCCCTGTGATAGATGCCTTTGGTAGACCGCAGCCGACCGCAGCGGAGGAGGTATGCGCCGAGTGTGTGTATGTCTGCTTCTTCATGTGTGTGTTTATATGCGTGTGTGTGCCTGCCAGCATGCACTGTAAGTGTGTGTGTGTATATTTCAGAGTGTGAATACATGTGTGTGTGTGTGTGTGTGTGTGTGTGTGTGTGTCTGATGCTGGGGACTGCTCTTACTTGCCTCTGGCAAAGGCCAGGGTTGTGGCTTTACTAGGGGGCCTGTATTGGATTGTCCCAGTGGCTGTTATTAATGGGGGCTAACGTTACAGAGATGGAAGAGATCAATTATGGTTGTGTCCCAAATGCCACCCAATTCTCTATATAGTGCACTACTTTTGACAAGAGCCCATAGGCTTATCTATGGTCAAAAGTAGTGCACCAGGGAAAAGAGTGCCTTTTGGAACACAGTTCTAACAGCTCAAATAATATAGGTCTATGGGAGTTCAGAATGTTCTGGAAACATATATATATATATATATATATATATATATATATATATATATATATATATATATATAGAGAGAGAGAGAGAGAGAGAGAGAGAGAGAGAGAGAGAGAGAGAGAGAGAGAGAGAGAGAGAGAGAGAGAGAGAGAGAGAGAGAGAGAGAGAGAGAGAGAGAGAGAGAGAGTGGCAGAAGTAGACTTCCATCTAGGTTCCCTGGCTTGTGTATGTATGTGTGTGTGTGTGTTCTTGCGTCTGTGTGTATTTGCGCAAGCCGTGTGGACTTGAGTGTGTGTACCTCTACTCACGTTGGTTCCTCCGTAGCGGTGCGTTGTTCTTCCAGCTCCTGGGCTTGCTTTAACCAGGGCAGCTTGGCCTCCACAGGAACTGACTCTAGACCAGATATTAAACACACATAGTTAGTCAGCTGCCTTACACTGCGTACAGTAACTGACTCCAGATCAGGGAAAGAGAGTTTTAGGCCACGTTCCCATATTTATTTATATCTACCCATTTTTCAGGGGTGTAAAGTACTTAAGTAAAAAATACTTGAAAGTACTACTTAAGTAGTTTTTTGGGGTATCTGTACTTTATTTTACTGTTTAAAATAATTAAAGAGCAGCAGTAAAATAAAATAACAGTAGGGAGGCTATATACAGGAGGTACCGGTACAGAGTCAATGTACGGGGGCACAGGTTAGTCGAGGTAATTCAGGTAATATGTACATGTGGGTAGAGTTACTTTTACTTTTGATACTTAAGTATATTTTAAACCAAATACTTTTAGACTTTTACTCAAGTAGGATTTTACTGGGTGACTTACACTTTTACTTGAGTCATTTAATATTAAGTTATCTTTACTTTTACTCAAGTATGACAATTGGGTACTTTTTCCACCACTGCCATTTTCTGATAGCGTATTTCAGAGGGCTTGGGGAAATGCACACATGCACAAGGGCACAAGGGTTCGCCTAGGTTAACACTGCAAGGTGTGGAACATCTCTCGCTGTCTTTACTATCCTTGTGGGGACATTTCGCCAGCCCGCACAAGGAAAAATGCTATTTTAGGCTTAGGGATTAGGTTTAGGGTTAGGGTTATAATTAGTTAGGGTTAGGGGACTGTGTGTGTGTGCAAGGCCCTGACTGACCCTGACTGACCCTGACTGACCCTGACTGACCTTGACTGACCCTGACTGACCCTGAATGACCTTGACTGACCCTGACTGACCCTGACTGATCCTGACTGACCCTGACTCACCCTGACTGACCTTGACTGACCCTGACTGACCCTGACTGACCTTGACTGACACTGACTGACCCTGACTGATCCTGACTGATCCTGACTCACCCCAGTATGAAAACGACCAAACCAATCATCAGACTACTAAATCAGAAGAGAGGGGAGGTTGATTTACAATACATATCCTCCTCTCAACCAAATGATCATCCTTACTATTTCACTGGGACACTTTTAAAAAGCTCATATTTCTCTCTCAAGAAGCTCATATTTTCACCCACCATTTACTCCAGATGTCTACCACGATGCCAGTTCTGACTCTCTGCCATCATTACTGAAGCCTGGAAGTCTAGAGCCAAACCCACATTACTCCGCACACACACACACTCCACACACACACACACACACACACACACACACACATACACACACACACCCCAGTCTCCTGTCCCTCAGCCATATCTAGCTGTGATAATGAAGCCCTATGGTTTCAGTTAATGGTCTGCTGAGTAAATATTTGCTTGCCAGAATGAGATTTACTCATAACAGTATGTGGACAGAGGAGGCTGACAGTATTAGCTGTATGTAAACAGGGGGAGGCTGACAGTCTTAGCTGTATGTGGACAGGGGGGGCTGACAGTCTTAGCTGTATGTGGATGGGGGAGGCTGACAGTATTAGCTGTATGTGGACAGGGGGAGGCTGACAGTATTAGCTGTATGTGGACAGGGGGAGGCTGACAGTCTTAGCTGTATGTGGACATGAGGAGGCTGACAGTCTTAGCTGTATGTAGACAGGGGGAGGCTGACAGTCCTAGCTGTATGTGGACAGGATGAGGCTGACAGACTTAGCTGTATGTAGACAGGAGGAGGCTGACAGTATTAGCTGTATGTGGAAAAGAGGAGGCTGACAGTATTAGCTGTATGTGGACAGGGGGAGGCTGACAGTATTAGCTGTATGTGGACAGGGGAGGCTGACAGTATTAGCTGTATGTGGACAGGAGGAGGCTGACAGTATTAGCTGTTTGTGGACAGGGGGAGGCTGACAGTATTAGCTGTATGTGGACAGGGGGAGGCTGACAGTATTAGCTGTTTGTGGACAGGGGGAGGCTGACAGTATTAGCTGTATGTGGACAGTGGGCAGACACACACATGAACACAGACACAGTGGATACTGTACCTCTGGGTTTGTGGCATGCGACAGGTACCAGGCAGTCTTCTTTGATGTGTGGTTTGAGAGATGTGTTACAGCCACCAGTGTGCTGCCCCCTGTGGTCAATACACAGGACCACTCTGTACCGCAACCCACGGCCACACGTCACTGTGCACTGCAAAACACACACACACGTGCACACACATGCGCAAACACACACACGCACGCGTACACACACACAAACACACACAAACACACAGTTACAATAGCACACACTATAACCAACCACTCATTTAAATAAACGTAATACTGACTTTATATAAATGTTATATGTTATGTGCACATAAGATACTGTTCTTACCATATACAGTAAAGCTGAATTAATGCTGTATGTGAAAGTTTGAAATTAAACTGAAGAGCAAATTATGGACATATCTTGCAATCTGTCTCAAAGACAGTTCATTGTCAGTTCATAGATGCCTCATAACCAGTTCATATAGGCCTCATAGCCAGTTCATAGAGGCTTCATAGCCAGTTTACAGAGGCTTGGTAGCCAATTCACAGAGGCAGTGGCTTCAAGTTCTTCGGTGTGCACATCACTGAGAAACTGAAATGGTCTCGCCACACCGACATTGTGGTGAAGAAGGCACAACAGCGCCTCTACAACCTCAGGTGGCTGAAGAAATTCGGTGTGGCCCCTAAGACCCTCACAGACATCTACAGATGCACCATTGAGCGCATTCTGTCGGGCTGCATCACCACCTGGTACGGCAACTGCTCCGCCTACAACCGCATGGCTCTCCAGAGGGTGGAGTTGGAGTTTGTAACATAAGCATTTCGCTGCACCTACTATAACACCTGCTAAACTGTGTACGCGACCAATAAACGTTGATTAGATGTTTTTACTTGATAGCTCACCTGGGACCACTCCATGGCAACCCACTGTGGGCAGGTGAAGCTGTTGCAGCTCTGCTGCGTGATTGGCCGAGGGGAGTGTGTGCACTTCCACTCCTCCACCTGAGTGATCTGTCCGTGGGTGTCGTCCTCAACACACACCACGCTGCGCTCCTGCAGCCCGCCGCTCTCCCCACACGACACAGAACACTCCGTCCAGGGACCCTGCTCCCACCTGGGGAGAAACAGGGGAGAAACAGCAATAAGATGCTTATGACTCTTTATGATGCTTCATTCAGTGACATAGCATATTAGTAGCTAACACAGAGCTGTACGATGCTTTTGCTCTCCATGAGGTTTTATGGTGACATAGCATAGGCATAGCTAACACAGAGCTATTACATGGTTGTGACTCTCTGAAACACTTAATTCAGTGACATAGCATATGCATAACACAGAACACAGGGGCATATTGAATAGGAGGAGATGTAATTGTAACCACACAAAGATGTAGGAATAATATATATGCTCAGAAGATGTTTGACATGTCCTCTCTGTTACTTGCAGTAATAATAATGACATTGTACTGCAGTAGTACAGTCCCTGTGATAGACTAGTGTCCTGTCCAGGAGCTGTACTACAGTAATACAGGCCCTGTGATAGACTAGTGTCCTGTCCAGGAGCTGTACTGCAGGAATACAGGCCCTGTGATAGACTAGTGTCCTGTCCAGGGGCTGTACTACAGTAATACAGGCTCTGTGATAGACTAGTGTCCTGTCCAGGGGCTGTACTACAGTAATACAGGCTCTGTGATAGACTAGTGTCCTGTCCAGGAGCTGTACTGCAGGAATACAGGCTCTGTGATAGACTAGTGTCCTGTCCAGGGGCTGTACTACAGTAATACAGGCTCTGTGATAGACTAGTGTCCTGTCCAGGGGCTGTACTACAGTAATACAGGCTCTGTGATAGACTAGTGTCCTGTCCAGGAGCTGTACTGCAGGAATACAGGCTCTGTGATAGACTAGTGTCCTGTCCAGGGGCTGTACTACAGTAATACAGGCTCTGTGATAGACTAGTGTCCTGTCCAGGAGCTGTACTACAGTAATACAGGCTCTGTGATAGACTAGTGTCCTGTCCAGGAGCTGTACTGCAGGAATACAGGCCCTGTGATAGACTAGTGTCCTGTCCAGGAGCTGTACTGCAGGAATACAGGCCCTGTGATAGACTAGTGTCCTGTCCAGGAGCTGTACTACAGTAATACAGGCCCTGTGATAGACTAGTGTCCTGTCCAGGAGGTGTACTGCAGTAATACAGGCTCTGTGATAGACTAGTGTCCTGTCCAGGAGGTGTACTACAGTAATACAGGCCCTGTGATAGACTAGTGTCCTGTCCAGGAGGTGTACTACAGTAATACAGGCTCTGTGATAGACTAGTGTCCTGTCCAGGAGGTGTACTACAGTAATACAGGCTCTGTGATAGACTAGTGTCCTGTCCAGGAGCTGTACTACCTCACGCTACAGAAACAGGAGATGGGCTCCTGCTCCTATGAGCTGTTCCGGCTCACACAAGCCAAGACGCGTGCAAGCCTACTTATTTAACTTACTACAGTAGTAGTGCAGTAATGCAGAGTAGTAGAGGGACCATAGAAGAAGGAAAGAATGATGGTCACTCACCGTGGCAGAGGCTGAAAGTGGTCATAAGGCATCACCTCTATGAAGCCATCACTAGAGAGGAGAAACAGGAAGACAGCGCTATGTCACCATGACCATTTAGAGGAACCATGTTTCCTATACAGCCTTCAAATGCACAAATGGCTCCCAATTCTATATGGTGCACTGCTTTTGACCAGGGCCCATAGGGCAACCATTATGATTGGTACATGTACGTGCCTCTCAGGACAGAGGTCCATGTTGCACTCCTTGAGTTTGGGTGTGGGTTTGGTGTTCTCAGGGTAGCTGTTACAGTGGTGCTCTGGTAACACCTGACTGGACCTGATGTCTGTGCACTCTGCTGAGTTCAGCTGGTAACCTGGCAACAGGCACAAACACTCAAGGTCAGCAATGAATAGGATAGAAGGCAAACATTGGACTAACATTTGGTGGGTAATGGGTTCATTTTGGGCCCTTCAAATGTTTGGCTCAATGTCTCCTGTGTGAGTATGAAACGAAAGCACTAAAACACAGACACGTTGGGTTATTCATAGTCGGATGCATTGTGTCATGATACAGCAACCAAAACGTAACCAAAAAATGTATTTCATGTATGAAATAGAAAACGAACATTGGATAAACGTTTGGTTAATAATAGGCTAACGTTTTGTTCAATCATATCTCAAGCCTCATCACCAGCTTTGAGAACTGATGAAAATCTCTATAGAAGTGCTATGATCAGCCCTCAGAAAGGCTGATCTGGGTACAGTCATAATGCTTTAGCTAACAACTACAGTCTCTATAAGAGCTGATCTGGGTTCAGTCACAAAGCTTTAGTTGGCAACAATAACAGTCTCTATAAGAATTATCTGGGTTCAGTCATAATGCTTTAGCTAATAGCTGGCTTCAACAGTCTCTATTAGAGCTGATCTGGGTTCAGTCACAAAGCTTTAGTTGGCAACAATAACAGTCTCTATAAGAATTATCTGGGTTCAATCATAATGCTTTAACTAATAGCTAGCTTCAACAGTCTCTATAAGAGCTGATCTGGGTTCAGTCAAAGCTATTGTTGGCAACAAGAACAGTCTCTATAAGAATCATCTGGGTTCAGTCATAATGCTTAAGCTAATAGCTGGCTTCAACAGTCTCTATAAAAGCTGATCTGGGTTCAGTCATAAAGCTTCAGTGCTGGCACAGCCAATAAGCGACATAAGCGTCTGCTTAGGGCCCCACGACTGCTAGGAACTCAGTTGGTTCTCAACTTACTGTTGAGAGTTAGAATAGTAGAATACACAAGGTTCCATTTCGAAATTTGGTAGTGCATCAAAGTTTTCCACTTGTTATGCAAGTCACTCAATACGCCCATGTCAGCTAAAATGTTTTAGATTGCTAGGTAAGTTAGTCTAGCCAGCTATCTAAACTTCGTAGTAATGAGTAGAATTGCATGAAATTTGTTTTAAAACTGCAATAATTCCCTGTGCGCCATGGCAACACATTTCAAATGGAAGTGTAATTATCTTTAAACTGCAATTATTTCTCTCCACTGCCAAGACAAGTGGCGCTAAAATGTCTTGACCACAAAGGTTTTTGATCGCTTAGGGTCCCCAAAAGGCTCGGGCCAGCCTTGTTAGCTAGCAACAACAGTCTCTTTAATGGCTGATCTGGGGTCAGTCTCACCTCCTCCACAGGTGACAGAGCAGGGGAAGAAGTCAGTCTCTCTCCACTGGTACCTGATTGGCTGATAGAACAGGAACTGGATCACTGTGTCCCTGGGAGCAGCATATTTCACCTGGAGAGAACACACACTGTTAGACACAGACGCATACACACAATCAAATAAAATCAAATGCATTGGTCACATACACATGGTTAGCAGATGTTATTGTGAGTGTAGCGAAATGCTTGTGCTTCTAGTTCCGACAGTGCAGCAATATCTAGCAAGTAATATCTAACAGTTCTACAACAAAAACCTAATACACACAAATCTAAGTAAAGGAATGTCATTATCAGAGTGGCATAGGCTAAGATGCAATAGATAGTATAGAATACAGTATATACATATGAGATGGGTAATGCAAGATATGTAAACATCAATCACGCGCACACACGCATGCACACACACACGCACGCACTCACACATCGATATCAAAAGATGTCTAGAGATCTAGACATGTTTTAAAAGATCTGCCCTTAGAACTCACTGTATGAAGTCGTAAAACTCAATGTCTGAACAGACTCTGGTGCCAACTCAAAACAGCCCAATCCTCATTTCATACAGAACATTCATCTGAAGAATGTTTCGCAATCAAGAATTTGGACCACACTTCCTTCTAGTATCCCTCTATATAAATGAATGATTTCAACATTAATAATCACATTGAATAAACAAGGATTTTCTAACATCAGATGAAAGCAGAACTTATTTTCTAAACTAAACATTTGTGATGTGGATAATGTGTAGTTAATTTACGTCGCCGGCGCTCTAGGCCCCGGTCCAAATCCTACATAATGTCATTATGTCATTGGTTCCATGGGAAAGACAGCGGCCCGGATCCAAGTGGCACCCTTTTACCTATATAGTGCACTCATTTAAAAAGTTGTGGACTATAAACGGAATAGGGTGCCATTTGGCACGCAGCCTAGGCCTATATAGTAGTGTTTGCTGTGGAATACACACAGGGCCTGATTTTCAGTCTATGACGATGATGATGATGAAGATAATGCTAATGATGATGATGATGATCTTTAGGAGAGCCATGGCACGCTGTGTTTTATTGCCACAGACATGGGAGTCGTGTCATGTTTGTGCAATGCTTTGATAACCTCAATGACATGGGAGAGATCTTAGGTGGTGTCCAAAATGGCACCTACAAAGTGCACTACTTCAAAGCGCACTAGGTCAAAGGTAGTGCACTACAAAGGGAATAGGGTGTGATTTGGGACGCAACCTTACTTTGTGGGTGTAATCAGCATACTGCACTAACATACAATGTGTATGTATTGGCAAGGGCTTTCTCTACAAAATGGTCATCAATCTGTTCAGTATTCTGACATGAGTGGATGTAAAAAACAATATAGATGGGGTTACTCAGATTACAACATCTAACAACACAAAAAGACTGTCAGAATCATGAGAGAAATAGAGAAATAACTCTTGAATGATGTAGGTAGACGTTTCCCTTGTGAATGATGTAGGTAGACGTTTCCCTTATGAATGATGTAGGTAGACGTTTCCCTTATGAATGATGTAGGTGGACGTTTCCCTTGTGAATGATGTAGGTAGACGTTTCCCTTATGAATGATGTAGGTAGACGTTTCCCTTATGAATGATGTAGGTAGACGTTTCCCTTGTGAATGATGTAGGTAGACGTTTCCCTTATGAATGATATAGGTAGACGTTTCCCTTGTGAATGATGTAGGTAGACGTTTCCCTTATGAATGATATAGGTAGACGTTTCCCTTATAAATGATGTAGGTAGACGTTTCCCTTATAAATGATGTAGGTAGACGTTTCCCTTGTGCATGATGTAGGTAGACGTTTCCCTTGTGAATGATGTAGGTAGACGTTTCACTTATGAATGATGTAGGTAGACATTTCCCTTATGAATGATGTATGTAGACGTTTCCCTTATAAATGATGTAGGTAGACGTTTCCCTTGTGAATGATGTAGGTAGACGTTTCCCTTATGAATGATGTAGGTAGACGTTTCCCTTATAAATGATGTAGGTAGACGTTTCCCTTATGAATGATGTAGGTAGACGTTTCCCTTATAAATGATGTAGGTAGACGTTTCCCTTGTGAATGATGTAGGTAGACGTTTCCCTTATGAATGATGTAGGTAGACGTTTCCCTTGTGAATGATGTAGGTAGACGTTTCCCTTATGAATGATGTAGGTAGACGTTTCCCTTGTGAATGATGTAGGTAGACGTTTCCCTTATGAATGATGTAGATAGACGTTTCCCTTATGAATGATGTAGGTAGACGTTTCCCTTATAAATGATGTAGGTAGACGTTTCCCTTGTGCATGATGTAGGTAGACATTTCCCTTATAACTACTGATACAGGATCAGATATGTTTCATCCCCCTTATGTTAAGATCATGACTGGAGATGGGTTAATCTGATCCTAGATCTGTAGGTAGGATTAACATTTGCCTCCAGGCCACTGACTCAGCGCCTCTTCCTCGTGTCACCTTGATGATGTAATCAGCTCCCAGAGGTCCTTGTGTCCTGA
Organism: Coregonus lavaretus; assembly: GCF_964263955.1. Lineage (NCBI taxonomy): Eukaryota > Metazoa > Chordata > Actinopteri > Salmoniformes > Salmonidae > Coregonus > Coregonus lavaretus. The sequence continues at coordinate 12,291 of NW_028156534.1, forward strand.
GCGTCTGTCTGTCTGTCCCTTTCTGGTAGTCCACGGTGGTATTGCCGATGAGGTAGGAACCCGGAGAGACCAGACTGTGCTCCTCTCTATGACCCTGCAGAGACTGGGCCTCGATTACTGCAGGAGAGAGAGAGAGAGAGAGAGAGAGAGAGAGAGAGAGAGAGAGAGAGAGAGAGAGAGAGAGAGAGAGAGAGAGAGAGAGAGAGAGAGAGAGAGAGAGAGAGAGAGAGAGAGAGAGAGAGAGAGAGAGAGAGAGAGAGAGAGAGAGAGAGAGAGAGAGAGAGAGAGAGAGAACAAGAATGAGATAGAGGGGGGAGAGATCGATGGAGAGAGAGAGAGGGAGGGTGGGGAGATACACAGAGAGGGAGGGGAGAGAGGGAGGGGAGAGAGAGAGGGAGAGAGAGAGAGAGGGGGGGGAGATAAACAGAGTGAGAGAGGGAGGGGGAGAGAGAGCGAGAGAGAGCGGGGGAGAGAGAAAGGGAGAGGGGGAGACAGACAGAGAGAGGGAGAGATATGGAGGAAGGGGAGAGAGAGCGAGGGAGGGGGAAAGAGAGAGAGAGAGAGAGAGAGAGAGAGAGAGAGAGAGAGAGAGAGAGAGAGAGAGAGAGAGAGAGAGGGTGGAGAGATAAACAGAGTGAGAGAGGGAGGGGGAGAGACACACACAAAGACATAATGAGGTAAATCTGGATTAACAAAATCCATCAGCAGTACCAAGTTCCTAACGTTGTTGATGTAGATCACTAAGAGTGGTTTTGTCTTGTCTGAAACCTGAACACAGATGAAGGTAGTTAAGCTGCTGCAGTGACGTCTAACCTTCAGCTCAGAGAGTTAACACTGTTTGCTGTGTGTGTGTGTGTGTGTGTGTGTGTGTGTGTGTGTGTGTGTGTTTGTGTGTGTTTCTGCATGCGCTCACACACATGCTCAGCTCATGATCTCATGGTGCAGAAAGTATCTCATGATTCCCACCTACAGTACCAGTCAAAAGTTTGGACACACCTACTCATTCCAGGGTTTTTCTGTATTTGTACTATTTTCTACATTGTATAATAATAACACATTTGGAATCATGTAGTAACCAAAAAAGTGTTAAACAAATCAAACAATATTTTATATTTGAGATTCTTCAAATAACCACACTTTGCCTTGATGACAGCTTTGCACACTCTTGGCATTCTCTCAACCAGCTTCATGAGGTAGTCACCTGGAATGCATTTCAATTAACAGGTGGGCCTTCTTAAAAGTTAATTTGTGGAATTTCTTTCCTTCTTAATGCATTTGAGCCAATCAGTTGTGTTGTGACAAGGTAGGGGGGATATACAGAAGATAGCCCTATTTGGTAAAAGACCAAGTCCATATTATGGCAAGAACAGCTCAAATAAGCAAAGAGAAATGACAGTCCATCATTACTTTAAGACATGAAGGTCAGACAATACAAAACATTTCAAGAACAATGAACGTTTCTTCAAGTGCAGTCGCAAAAACCATCAAGCGCTATGATGAAACTGGCTCTCATGAGGACCGCCATAGGAATGGAAGACCCAGAGTTACCTCTGCTGCAGATGATAAGTTCATTAGAGTTACCAGCCTCAGAAATTGCAGCCCAAATAAATGCTTCACAGAGTTCAAGTAACAGACACATCTCAACATCAACTGTTCAGAGGGGACTGTGTGAATCACGCCTTCATGGTCGAATTGCTGCAAAGAAATCACTACTAAAGGACACCAATGAGAAGAGGAGACCTGCTTGGGCCAAGAAACACGAGCAATGGACATTAGACCGGTGGAAATTTGTCCTTTGGTCTGGAGTCCAAATTGGAGATTTATGGTTCCAACCGCCGTGTCTTTGTGAGACGCGTTGTGGGTGAACGGATGATCTCCGCATGTGTATTCCCACCGTAAAGCATGGAGGAGGAGGTGTTATGGTGTGGGGGTGCTTTGCTGGTGACACTGTCTGTGATTTATTTAGAATTCAAGACACACTTAACCAGCATGGCTACCACAGCATTCTGCAGCGATCCCATCTGGTTTGGGCTTAGTGGGACTATAATTTGTCTTTCAACAGGACAATGACCCAAAACACACCTCCAGGCTGTGTAAGGGCTATTTTACCAAGAAGGAGTGTGATGGAGTGCTGCATCAGATGACCTGGCTTCCACAATCCCCTGACCTCAACCCAATTGAGATGGTTTGGGATGAGTCGGACGGCTAAGTGAAGGAAAAGCAGCCAACAAATGCTCACCATATGTGGGAACTCCTTCAAGACTGTTGGAAAAGCATTCCAGGTGAAGCTGGTTGAGAGAATGCCAAGAGTGTGCAAAGCTGTCATCAAGGCAAAGGGTGGCTACTATGAAGAATCTCAAATATAAAATATATTTTGATTTGTTTAACACTTTTTTGGTTACTACATGATTCCATATGTGTTATTTCATAGTTTTGATGTCTTCACTTTTATTCTACAATGCAAAAAATAGTAAAAATAAAGAAAAACCCTTGAATGAGTAGGTATGTCCAAACTTTTGACTGGTAGTGTATACATGAACGGACCAGTGCCCATATTCATAAAGCATATCAGAGTACGCATGCTGGGATCAGTTTTTCCTTTTAGATCATAATGTATAAGATTTATATGGACAGAGGGGACCTGATCCTAGATCAGCACTCTAACTCTGATACGCTTTATGAATATGGGCCCAATACACCAAGGTTAAGATAAAGGTCACGATGCTAACAGTTTAATAGTAAAAAGATTTAACAATGGAGACTTCATTGTCTCCAATGACAGTCATTGATGTGTGACTCTTTGAATGTCTATTGGCCAAACAACTGAGTGGGAGTGGGAGAAAATAAACTGAGAATTTGATAGAGTCATTTTCTCGTAGAGACATAATCATTTTCAGCTGTCCCACGGCACAGCATCGGCCTTTCTTCTTGTCATCCCCCTCTCTCTCTCTTTATTTGTCTTTCTCTAACATATGTGTTTCTCTCACAAAGTATTTTATGAGGGGGAAGATTCAAATGTCTTCCCAAAACAATGTTTTACGTTAGAGATTAATGGAATCACTAACATTTCAACAAACTCTCGATTCGCGTTCAACAAATGTTTCTGGAAAGGCCCAGGCGTGTTTAATGTATTTTCAACATCAATTATACAGTACATCACAGATGAGAATTTGGAATTTCGCAACTTGAAATAATTAACCACAACGTAGCCCTTTGCCATATCATGAAAAGAAGCCATTTGTAAGCCAAATAGACTTTTAAGAAAAGACCACAGGTAAAAATAAGATACCACTTCCCTCAAACCGCTCCTGACAATATTTAGTTTCAGTGGAGTTTGTGAACTTGAAGCTCAGTTCCAGAGGCTTTACATTTCTCAAATCAGCTTTTCCTCTGTTCTCCTTTACTAGGTTTTTTCTCATTTTCTGCTTTTTTACATCACTGTTCTTTTTTCCATTTCCACATCGGCCTCGCTAGTCTCCTGATAGTTGATAAACGATCTGCTAAAGTAATTCGAAGGTCACTCCAAACCCTTGTTTTGAAACATCTGACAAAACACACATCCACTTAAACCTGTGGAGTTCTAGGGGTGTATTATGATGTTGGCCACCAACGAGGCAGCTGGAGTTAGCCATGTCTCCTGTGGAATCAGAGACACGCACACACGCACGCACACGCACACACACACACACTGGCAGCGATCACACACAGGAAACACATCCCATAAATCTGAAATGCATGAGCTCCCAACACAAGCCAACAGAGAGGAGAGAAGGAGAGAACTCTGTCTCTCTCTTTCTCTCTCACTCCCTTCCTCTATTAGCACTGCTTTCTAGAACCTCAATGGAACATTCTGGAATCTCTGAACATTCCTGAATGGCAAAGCATGACGTGTGTGTGTGTTTCTTCGCGCATGTGTGTGCGTGTCTGCGTCTCTACCTGCATGTGTGTGTTTGAGTTTCTACCTGTGTGTGTGTGCGCACACATATCAAAGTGGCCCATAGGTTAAACACATCTATATTTCAGCTGAGCGTTGTCAGTGTGGTATGTGATTCTCAAAGCGCTGGGCAGAGTAAGACATAACGTGATGACTTCCTCTATAAATCACTAGCACTGATCAGCTGCCAGAAGAACATTTGGTAGCCCAGATGTTTAGAGAGAAAGAGAGACCAAGAGAAAGTGTGTGTGGTTGTTTGTGTGTGTGTGTGCGTGTGAATGTGTGTGTGTGTGTGTGTGTGTGTGTGTCTGTACAGGTTGGACAGGCCCCTAGAACAGTGTAAAACTCACCTATGAGGTCGGGTCCTTTGGCGCTGACTCTCAGACTCCTGCTTCCCAAGGGGACTTCCAGCACTGTCTTCACAGCTTTAGGACAAAGGAGATTTTATTTAAACTACTCATCAAATGCCAAAATGTTTCCACAATTCCCCAAATGTCCTCACAATACACAACGATGTCAACACAATACATGAAAGCTCACGTGTCTCCCTCTTGGCTTTCTTCAGATGACGAAGGCCAATGGGCCAACATGTAAGCATTGATAAAGGGAGAAAATAAAAAAAGCTTGTATGTGATACGAGCAAGAGCAGTGTGCAGGTTTCTTTTTCTTTTTAGGGTAAACAAATGAAGCGATCTAAAACATTTCCTGTTCTTAATATCGAGCTGGCATGACTGTTTCCTCCCTGTTTTAGTTGATTTGTATACTGAACTCCTTTTGGCTTCAGATCTCACCACGAACATGAACCTCAGTAAATAAAGTTGGGGCCTGTCCTAAATGGCACCCTATTCCCTATATAGTGCACTACCTTTGACAGGGGCCCAATAGGGCTCTGGTCAAAAGTATTGCCCTATGTAGGGAATAGGGTGCCATTTGGGACACAGCCGGAATGTAGGAGTTCTACTTCAGTTGTCAGATCATACTGACCTTCAGTGTCTTATCAACGAAGGGGGTTGGTGAGACCACTTAAGCATACAGTCGATGTAAAAAAAACACTATGACAACGAATTTTATGAGGTCAAATAGCACTGTGTCGAAACAATTTAGTTTCAAAGTGGAATTAAATAATGTATCTGTAATGTATCTAGAGTCACAGGGTTGAAAAACCTGGAGTAACTGTTGGACAGTAAAAGCATTGTCAGAATTTGAGTCCCAAATGACACCCTAAGGGCCCTGGTCAAAAGCAGTGTACTATTTATAGGAATGGGGTACCATTTGGGACGCAGACAAAGACTGTGATAAGGAATGTTCTTCCAAGGAGCAACATGGAATCTATGAGCTCACAAACCAGGGAGGAAAAATGATAACCCATATTTCTCCTTCCGCAGTCCACAGTCTGCAACAATGTGCCAATTCTAAATGTGTTAATGTGAAAACAGAAGAACAACAACATATCTACAGCAGTCAAATATGAGGTCAGGCAAGAAGGGTTTGTGTGTGTGTGTGTGTGTGTGTGTGTGTGTGTGTGTGTGTGTGTGTGTGTGTGTGTATGTGTGTGTGTGTGTGTGTGTGTGTGTGTGTGTCTGTGTGTGTGTGTGTGTGTGTGTGTGTGCACATGCGTGTGTGTGTGTGTATGTGTGTGCGTGTGTGCGTGTGTGTGTGTGTGTGCACATGCGTGTGCGTGTGTGTGTGTATGTGTGTTTGTCCGTGCGTGTGTGTGTGTCACTGGGGCATATCACATTCCACTCACAGCGTTGCTCTGAGGTTTAGTTTTCCAGTGCTGAGTAGAGATAAACCAGGTGATAACATCTGATATCTACTGTAGAAACACCTTGTGACAGTCACGTTAACCCCCTCCAAGCCCACCCAGTTTCTCTATACTGTCAACCTCTCACAGGTACAGTACAAGTGACACAGTGTGTGTGTGTGTCTGTGTGTGTGTGTCTGTGTGTGTGTGTGTGTGTGTGTGAACCTTTCCTCCATGGTTCTTCCCAACTCTTTCTCCATTGTCCTCGACCTCTGTAAGTGCTGTGACCCTCACTAATACTGACGCAGGTTGGCATTTATTGGGATGACTCATGTACAGGAGGCAGCTCTGCAGAGTGGTCACTAAGCCACAAAGTCCTAAAATCTGATTTTAACCATAACCATAACCTTAACTACACTGCTAACTCTAATGCCTAACCCAGCCTTAAATGAAGACCAAAAAGCAAATAGTTGTTTTCATGAATCTTTACGATATAGACAATTTTGACTTTGCATCTAGTCGAAATCGCTTAGTTCTGCCTCCAGAGCAATATTCATGATAATAAACGTCAACCTGCAATAGTGACAGGGGTTAGAAAGGGAATAATTATCGCTAACAGAACACTCCCACTGACTTTGATCCTTATGTATCACACGTTTCAGTAGGGGTAGGAGTGCTGATCTAGGACCAGGTCCCCCCTCTCCATGTAATCTTATTCATTCTGATCTAAAAGGCAAAACTGATCCTAGATCAGCACTCCAACTCTGAGATGCTTGGTGCACACATATAAACCATGCTGTAAACCAATCATTAAATACAGCAGAATATACAGTGCATTCTGAAAGTATTCTGACCCCTCGACAAAGCAAAAACTGTTTTTAGACATTTTTGCAAATTTATAACAAATTAAAAACTGAAATATTACATTTACATAAGTATTCAGACCCTTTACTCAGTACTTTGTTGAACCACCTTTGGCAGCGATTACACCCTCCAGTCTTCTTGGGTATGACGCTACAAGCTTGGCACACCTGTATTTGGGGAGTTTCTCCCATTCTTCTCTGCAGATCCTCTCAAGCTCTGTCAGGTTGGATGGGGAGTGTCACTGCACAGCTATTTTCCGGTCTCACCAGAGATGTTCGATTTGGTTCAAGTCCGGGCTCTGGCTGGGCCACTCAAGGACATTCAGAGACTTGTCCCGAAGCCACTCCTGCGTTGTCTTGGCTGTGTGCTTAGGGTTGTTGTCCTGTTGGAAGGTGAACGTTCACCCGTCTGAGGTCCTGAGCGCTCTGGAGCAGGATTTCATCAAGGATCTCTCTGTACTTTGCTCTGTTCATCTTTGCCTCGATCCTGACTAGTCTCCCAGTCCCTGCCGCTGAAAAACATCCCCATGATGCAGCCACCACCATGCTTCACCGTAGGGATGGTGCCAGGTTTCCTCCAGGTGTGACGCTTAGCATTCAGGCCAAAGAGTTCAATCTTAGAGTCATCAGACCAGAGAATCTTGTTTCTCAGGGTCTGAGAATCCTTTAGGTGCCTTTTGGCAAACTCCAAGCGGTCTGTCATGTGCCTTTTACTGAGGAGTGGCTTCCGTTTGGCCACTCTACCATAAAGGCTTGATTGGTAGAGTGCTGCAGAGATGGGTGTCCTTCTGGAAGGTTCTCCCATCTCCACAGAGGAACTCTGGAGCTCTGTCAGAGTGACCATAGGGTTCTTGGTCACCTCCCTGACCAAGGCCCTTCTCCCCCGATTGCTCAGTTTGGCCAGGCGGTCAGCTCTAGGAAGAGTATTGGTGGTTCCAAACTTCTTCCATTTAAGAATGACGGAGGACACTGTGTTCTTGGGGACCTTCAATGCTGCAGAATTTTTTTGGTACCCATCCCCAGATCTGTGCCTCGACACAATCCTGTCTCAGAGCTCTACAGACAATTCCTTTGACCTCATGGCTTGGTTTTTGCTCTGACATGCACTGTCAACTGTGGGATCTTATATAGACAGGTGTGTACCTTTCCAAATCATGTCCAATCAATTGAATTTACCACAGGCTGACTCCAATCAAGTTGTAGAAGGATGATCAATGGAAACAGGATGCACCTGAGCTCAATTTCGAGTCTCATAGCAAAGGGTCTGAATACTTATGTAAATAAGGTATTTCTGTTTTTTATTTGTAATAAATGTGCAACAATTTCTAAAAACCTGTTTTCACTTTGTCAGTATGGGGTATTGTGTGTAGATTGATGAAGAACAATGTGACTGTATGTGGAAAAAGGAAGGGGTCTGAATAATGTCCGAATGCACTGTATGTTTTAGTGCGCTGCAGTGAAGTAGTAATGACCACATCCACGTCTCCTAAAATGTCACTGTGTTTTATGTCATGTACTGCTAAAAATATCCAAACTCACACACATGCAGACAGATACAAAAACATACGCAAACACACACACACACACACACACACACACACACACACACACACACACACACACACACACACACACACACACACACACACACACACACACACACACCACCTCAATATCCAACCTGATAAGTGTAAGATAGACCTCTTTCATTTCAGTAGGACCCGTGCTAAATGTGTTCCCCTGCTAAAGTGCTGCCTTTTCAGACACTTACCTTTTTCATACTACACGTTGTTCTCCAAGCCTGTGGCTGAGAGGGGCGAGTCTTTTGTTCTAACGAGGCGAGAGGTTTATAGAGAACTGCTAATGCTATTTTCCGCTGTTTGAGAAAGCTACTTTTCCCTCTTGCAGCACTAGATCTGCATCCCAAATGGCACCCTATTCCCTACATAGTGCAATACTATTGACCAAATCCCTATGGGCCCTGGTCAAAGGTAGTGCACTATATAGGGAATAGGGTGCTATTTGGGACGCATAACTGGGACACTCCTTTTAACAATTAAGCCCTGATGGACTCCCACCAAAGTCCTTAAAATAATGATATATGGAAAGAGAATTGGTAAGTCTAAAATTGTATGACGGTAAGGAAATAAAGTCCATTCCAGTTTTTCAGAGTTTCTTCAATTGTCTGAAATGAATAATCCCAAATAAATGAGGGAACAGTGAAACATGGATGTACTCTGTTATAAGCTTGGTTTAGACTAATCTTTCATCGACTCACCGATACAATGGAGTAATTCTGGCACTAGCGCTTTGGCTTTAAGCATATTCCAGACACAATGACTGATACACACCATTCACAATCATAAATGAAGGATCACAATAAACTAACGTGCTATGTGATGCTTTCTTTCTCTGTGTTTGTGTGTGTGTGTGTGTGTCACTGGGGCATATCACATTCCACTCAGACTCATAACGTTGCTCTGAAGTTTTGTTTTCCAGTGCTGAGTAGAGATAAACCAAAATCTGAAAGGAAAATGAAATCAATGGCCGAATCAGACTGGAAACGCTCTCTGCATATTTCTATATTTTCCTTTGGTTGGGAATGCTGATGCAGTGAGTGTGCAGAGTGAGCTGTGAGGAATGAAGCAGAACTGCCAGCTCCTCATTAGCAGCTTTTACAGTAGATTAATAAAGAGGAGAGAGAATGACTATCCCGAGCCCAGGGCCCAGACACACACACGCATGCTCGCAAATACACTCACACGTATGCATGCATACATGCATACACTCTTGCACGCAAGTTCACAAGCACGTGCGCACGCGAGCCCACACACACACCTACACACACACACACACCTACACACACACACACCTACACACACCTACACACACACACACAGGCCAAGAGTGCTTAGCCCCGGGTGCCCTGGACCATCATCCAGAAAAATAAGGGCCTGTAGCGCCCAAACTACTACAGAGGTAGAGGAAGCTAATGGGGAGAGAGATGGAGGGGGTAGAGAGAGAAGAGAAAATATAAGGAAAAAGGAAAGGTGGAGAAGGAGAGATAGATGGAGAGAGAGAGACAAAGCAAGACAAAGAAAAAGAGGGAGACGAGAGAGAGAGAGAGAGAGAGAGAGAGAGAGAGAGAGAGAGAGAGAGAGAGAGAGAGAGAGAGAGAGAGAGGAGAGAGAGAGAGAGAGAGAGAGAGAGATGGAGTATAAAAAGAGTGAGTAGAGAAATAAATGGAGAAGCAGGAGAGGCTCCTCAACAATCTGATTACCGTCAGAGTGCTCTGCTCTCCTCTGCCAGCTTCTCAATGGGACCTGGAGGTAGCCTACATATCATTGCGACCCACTGTGAATTATTGGCGAGACGCTCTTTATTAGAGAGAACATAACGCGCTTGGATTGAGTTACCCTGAGATTCGGTCAAACAACCTCTTAAAAGGAACAAGCATGATGCTGTGAAAACGTCTAACTCTGCCCGTCGAAACAAAAGTCCCAGTACTTCTTTGTCGGGAACTCGGACTCCAACTGTTTGAGCGCTTTGTTCCGAGCGAGGGGGAATTCTTGGAAGAGGAGAAGTGACTTAAGTGCGACTGGCAGACCCGGGCAGAGCGAATGCTGACGACTGACGCTGTCCAACAACAATATAAATGTCTCTTTCCACTGTATAAGGCTCAGCTTCGTCCCTATTAGTGGGCAGCTACAAAGACAGCCTTGTGCTGGTATTAGGAGAACAGAAGGCTTCTAGACAATATAGACATATGTATTTACTGTGGCTCATGGTAATAATAATAATATGATATATGGACAGTTATGGCTGGGGTTTGACATGATGAAACAAAACTAGGGTTAGGGTCTAGTAATGGTCTAATGGGGTCAACCAGGACCTAGTAATGATCTAATGGGTTAATGGTCTAATGGGGTCAGCCAGGACCTAGTAATGGTCTAATGGGGTCAGCCAGGACCTAGTAATGGTCTAATGGGGTCAGCCAGGACCTAGTAATGGTCTAATGGGGTCAGCCAGGACCTAGTAATGATCTAATGGGGTAATGGTCTAATGGGGTCAGCCAGGGCCTAGTAATGATCTAATGGGGTCAGCCAGGGCCTAGTAATGGTCTAATGGGGTCAGCCAGGGCCTAGTAATGGTCTAATGGGGTCAGCCAGGGCCTAGTAATGATCTAATGGGGTCAGCCAGGGCCTAGTAATGGTCTAATGGGGTCAGCCAGGACCTAGTAATGGTCTAATGGGGTCAGCCAGGACCTAGTAATGGTCTAATTATTTTTGGTCAGGTCACATGGTCAGGAAAACTACTAGCCCTAATAATGTATTGGGTACCAATCTTAAAATAGCTAGAAAACTACTAACCCTAATATGGGTATCTAAAATAGATAGAAATGTTATTTTGAGGTCAACTGGAAATACTATGCTGAGGATTCATAGAATGCAGTGTTTTCCCTCCTAAATGTGCTGAATAATCCTAGGCATCTACAGCTGTACTGTACAGTACATACCCAATGTTACTGTTAGTTCAACTAAATGTACAGTACAAACCCAATGTCACTGTTAGTTCAACTAAATGTACAGCACAAACCCAATGTCACTGTTAGTTCAACTAAATGTACAGTACAAACCCAATGTCACTGTTAGTTCAACTAAATGTACAGTACAAACCCAATGTCACTGTTAGTTCAACTAAATGTACAGTACAAACCCAATGTCACTGTTAGTTCAACTAAATGTACAGTACAAACCCAATGTCACCGTTAGTTCAACTAAATGTACAGCACAAACCCAATGTCACCATTAGTTCAACTACTTTGAGCTCATACAGCCACATCCCAATACTACAGTAGGTTCTGGGGTTTTCCAATTAGCTGGCAAAGTGAGTTAACCTTGGATTATAGTTGAGTCAGACACTACACTACTGCTTGACCAAACGCCCGTTGGCCAGTACTATAGGTATGTGACAGATACTGTAAACACCCACCAACAATTAAAAGACAGATCTAAATATTTACATGGTTACTTGATGTTATTTCTAATATGAATGTTTTTTGAGGGAGCGAGCCATGTTCATTTCCACTCTCCAGCGCATGTCAAAACAAGTTAATTTGAGGAATTTTATACAATACCTCAGCTTGAAGGCCAATAAATTCAGTATGCAAATACGTTTGGTGCCAATGTCTACTCAATTAACCTTTAAAGACGTGTGGAAATGCTAAAATGTACTGGAAATAGCCAAGAGCATCTTAACAAAATTCTAGTTTGTCAGATGTTTTTTACACCTCAAAAGTAGTCTAATGTTGAGATGTTCCATGCCATCTATTGTGTAGATCCAGCTATATGCCTAATTCCAAAATGAATGGAAACCTTTTCAAAGTTTGATTTCTCCAAGACCTAAAATACTCCTGTAGTGTATTCCATGAAGCTGACAACAATAGCCAACAATTTACCAGGAAAAGGCCGACCTTCAAGTCAACATTTCTCAACTCTTTCAAACATGGATCGCAGTCCTGTACAGTAAACCAGTGCTTGGCAGACTGGAACGTAATAACTACATTTAATTGAATTCACAAACCACACATTTTTCTAGTAAAAACATTGCCATTTTGCATGGTATTTAATGTCCCTAACCACCTCCAAGCAAACAAGAATGCAGTTATCACGTCAGAAAAAACATAATAGTGACAGCCAAAATGCAGTCATGATTTTAATCTCCACACAAAGTTTTACGAAAAGCCCACACTAAAAAATCAGCCTCTATTTTGAAGCTTACATTGGAAAGCTCCATCTGTGGACAGCCTAAGCCAGATGGCATAGTAGTATACCAGCTTTGATAAATAAACTCTGTGGGCCATAACACTTATCCAGACCAGACCTGGGACAGAACACTAACCCAGACCAGACCTGGGACAGAACACTAACCCAGACCAGACCTGGGACAGAACACTAACCCAGACCAGACCTGGGACAGAACACTAACCCAGACCAGATCTGGGACAGAACACTAACCCAAACCAGACCTGGGACAGAACACTAACCCAGACCAGACCTAGGACAGAACACTAACCCAGACCAGACCTGGGACAGAACACTAACCCAGACCAGACCTGGGACAGAACACTATCCCAGACCAGACCTGGGACAGAACACTAACCCAGACCAGATCTGGGACAGAACACTAACCCAGACCAGACCTGAGACAGAACACTAACCCAGACCAGACCTGAGACAGAACACTAACCCAAACCAGACCTGGGACAGAACACTAACCCAGACCAGACCTGAGACAGAACACTAACCCAGGCCAGACCTGAGACAGAACACTAACCCAGACCAGACCTGAGACAGAACACTAACCCAAACCAGACCTGGGACAGAACACTAACCCAGACCAGACCTGAGACAGAACACTAACCCAGGCCAGACCTGAGACAGAACACTAACCCAGGCCAGACCTGGGACAGAACACTAACCCAGACCAGACCTGGGACAGAACACTAACCCAGACCAGACCTGGGACAGAACACTAACCCAGACCAGACCTGGGACAGAACACTAACCCAGACCAGACCTGAGACAGAACACTAACCCAGACCAGACCTGGGACAGGGCTCAGGACTTGAAGGATTGAGGTACAGTACCAACACCTGACAAGTGGGGAGAGATATTTTGAGAGGACCGTAAGGGACATGGGATGGACTGGTGTATTTCCACAAGGGTTTGCAAACCTTGTTGGGGGGCGATACTATATTTAGGGCCAGAGAAAAAAGGGAGCATTGTGAACCTTGTTGGTGAGGGATATTTACATGGGCTTGGGAGAAGATGAGAGTTAAGGAGACCAGAGTGTATTTTCACAGCAGTTGTAAACCTCGTTGGGGGAGAGCGATGAAGAGAGATTATATTTACCTATGGCCACAAGGGAGCGAGACGATAATGTATTTTCAACAGAGAGTGTGTTCACAACCTCTGTGTGTAAAGATATTGATATAGCGCAGAAGTATGGTCATCTTAGAGAGGGAAGAGTGTATTTTTTCAGGCGTTGCCGAACTTGTTGTGTACCTACGTTCTTCCGGTGAGACGTGAGGCAGCGCCTGGCCCCGGACCAGCCGACACGTAGAACCGTCGCCGGCACACACACCGCAGTTGTCTTCCCTGGCACCGCTGCCCAGCTGTCTGTCACATCCCACCTCCTGCCAACACAAATATGGAGAGAGAGAGGTGAGAAAGAAAGAGGGATAGAGTGAGGGGTTGAGGGAGGTAAGGGACGGAGGTGGAGGGACAGAGGGTGGAGGGTGGTTAGAAGAGAGGTAGAGGGAACCCCCCTCCCTGCCGCCCACACACACACACATGTGCTTCTCCTTTCAGGAATTCAGTTTATTTTCCCAGCTCAACGCTCCATCCATGCTCTCGTGATCATTAATACATATACATTGGAAGGTAGAGGACTGGTCCCATTCTGTCACGTGTTAAACCCAGTCTGCCTACTGTCTGTTCTATCCCTTACAGCCTGCTATGCCATCTTCTCATTGCTACTGGACCCTTGACTTGCCTTTCAGATTCACCTCAGCGTGTGACCAAGTCTTTTGAATTGTATTTTGACCCCTCTAGATGGACAAAACAGTAGTTGTAGCCACAGCCCAGAATTAGACACCCAGTTAGAATTGGTTGTGACTCAGAACTAGGTAGACTACTGTACAGTGCCTATGTTTGAAGGTTGTGTGATGGATTTCAGATAGCAGTGAAGTGTCTACCAGCTGTGTGGACGGTCTATGGAAGGACCAGCTCATATGAAACCCCTGTATGTTTTCCTTGCATGACAGAGAGAGAGAAAGAGAGAGAGAGAGAGAGAGAGAGAGAGAGAGAGAGAGAGAGAGAGAGAGAGAGAGAGAGAGAGAGAGAGAGAGAGTAATGTATGTCAATAAAGCAATTTGAATTTGAGTTCAAAAGAGAGATCAGTCACCACTGTAGGCCATATTGACATCTATAAATTCATTTATTCTTTTTATTTGACTATTTTAAAAGTACATATAAAATTGTTCCATCATTATATTGATATATTGCATTACCCACCTCTCGAATATCAAGTTAAACATTTCTCAGCATGAAGGAAAACGCTACATAAACTCAATCCATCATCTTCATTATTATACAGTCTGTGTGTCTATCCCATTAGGTCTGCGAGAGCTGAATATCAACCTGTCTCTTTCTATTGCATTTAAACCTTTCTGTAACGTTGCTACAGCCAAAGTGGTAGACATTTGCTGAGAGAGTGTTTAAATGCAGAGCTTGCTCTCTGAACATCATTGCATAAACATTGTTCAATGACCTGGGTCCAGAAACCTAAGATTGGGGTTTTTGTGCAGAATGAACATTATTTCCCTTGAGGAAAGAAAAGGTCCGGGTTGTTGTTGTTTTTTTTGTTGTGGTGTCCTGTCCTGTATTTTTTGTTATTTAATTTTTTTGTTATGAACAATCTATTCATATTTTTGGAGGAACAAATAGTCTGTTTAGGCCGTTCTTCAAAGATCCTCAAACTTTCCAAAACAAGCACCATGTGGCCATGCCATACATCTGTTTGAAATAAGTGATATGCAAAGCAAAAATAATAATAATCCCTTTTTATCTGAAATGGCAATCACTAGTATAAATGAATCATAATATAATCATATTATGTGTAAGCTATGATGCCAAGGCAGCGACCCCAGCGCTGTCTGCTGGCGGTGTGTGTATCCATCTGTCAGTGTTGTTAACACAGGAGGCTTCATTGTGTTTATGCTTCATCGTTTTTTTGAATGCATTAAACGTTGTTTCCTACTGGAGCGGCTTTATATTAATTTTCAACTGTCAAATAAACTCAATCAATAAATAAATTAATAAAGAATGTATCATCTACATAAGAAACGCTCCCAAGTCTCAACAAGTGCTAAAATAATCAAATAAAGTGAATGTGTTAGTTAACTATTACTTTTCTGGCTTACTTAGTAACCAGCCTGGCTGGATCCTGTATGTGTTAATCTATCTTTGTTGTTAACCCAATACAGTGATCTGATTTCTATATAAGAAATGCTGCCAAACCATAAACTCAAAGCGCTGTCTATTTATAAAGAATATATATATGTGTTAGCGTACTATCATGGCTTACTGGCTGTGGGAATTGAGTGATCTGTGTCAGTTTTTAGCCAAGGAGAGGTAAAGAACCATCTACATAAGCTCAATCAATCAATCACATTTAATTTATAAAGGCCTTTTCTAAGGGTCACTAACTCAAAGCGCTCTCTCACTCTTTGATAATACAACAACACCATAAAGTAAATGTTCACGAGTGTTTCTGGCTGTGGAGTGTCCATTATGTCTTGATCTGTCTGTCAGTGTTGTTAGCCCAGTACAGGAATGTACCATCTATATGAGGCATAATGCCACAGCTCAACGTCAGAGTCTTTGAAAACACTCAGTTTAGACAGGGCTTTCCCCATCGGTTCCTCAAGGACCGCAGCCACAGCACATTTGGTTCTATTCCAGCACCAGCACACCTGATTCAACTGGTCAGCTAATTGCCAAACCTTTAAGTTGTGGAATAACATGCAGCTGTTGGGGGTCCATGAGGAACAGCTTGGGATATATTGGTTTAGAGCAGGTGTGTCAAGCTCATTTTGCCCCGAGGGCCATATTCGGTCTTCACCAAAGTCCGGAGGGCCACATTGAAAATGGGTTATGTTTCTTTGCCCTCTGGTTTAGAGGATGAGGCGTGGGGTATGGGGGAATAAACTCACATGTTTTACATGGTATCCTACACTGATCCAATCAAATCAAATTGTATTTGCCACATGCGCCGAATACAACAGGTGTAGACCTTACAGTGAAATGCTTACTTACAAGCCCTTAACCAACAACGCAGTTTTAAGAAAAAAATAGATAAGTAACATTTTTTTATAGCAAATAATTAAAGAGCAGCAGTAAAGTAAGATAACAGTAGGGAGGCTATATACGGGGGGTCCCGGTACAGAGTCAATGTGCGGGGACACTGTATATGTAATGTTGTATTAAACTGCATAACTTTCTTGAAATGGTGAAGAACAGAGTTTGTGCTCCAGATGCTGTGGGAATGGCAGCCAGCATAACAAACCAAACATGGCTTACCTGACCAGTAGTCCCAGTAAACACAAACACTCCTTATACCCATTATATGCACACCCCTTATAGGGCAGAAGCCATGAAGTACCGTGCAGAGCTATTTGACTTCAAGCACAGAGCATGGTCAGAGAAAGCCTGATCTTGATATCGCAGCTCCTTGTCACAAACACGCACGAACACACACACACACACTTCACTTCACTTGAGAATGTCTATGGATAGTATAACATGAAGGTTCTATTTGGGTTGAACAAGTACTTTGTCATGGTTCCATGAAGACAGCGTCTTATTGTAGCTTGCTTACATACAGGATACTTAGAGAAGTATCAGTAACAAGATAATGCCTTGTGGGACTAAATAATGTCCCTCGTTCCCTGTTAAGCTATCATGGCCTGGCACTGTATAAGTGTACTTTTAAGGATTTGCATAAAGAGGGTCTATTTCCTTAATGGATGAAGTGGATATGTGAATTTCCTCTTGGCTAGACACACAACAGTGTGCATTCCTCTCTGGACTAGAACTGCTATAGGTCCCAAATATCACTCTATTCCCTATGATATAGTGCAGTGCATTTGACTAGAGCACATACCTCCTGCATCTCTCTTTCTCTCTCTCTCTCTCTCTCTCTCTCTCTCTCTCTCTCTCTCTCCTTCCTGTCGTATCTCCTGCATCTCTCTCTCTCTCTCTCTCTCTCTCTCTCTCTCTCTCTCTCTCTCTCTCTCTCTCTCTCTCTCTCTCTCTCTCTCTCTCTCTCTCTCTCTCTCTCTCTCTCTCTCTCTCTCTCTCTCTCTCTCTCTCTCTCTCTCTCTCTCTCTCTCTCTCTCTCTCTCTCTCTCTCTCTCTCTCTGTCGTATCTCCTGCATCTCTCTCTCTCGCTTCTCTCTCTTTTATCTCTCTCTCTCCTTCACCCCGGCATATCTCCTGCATCTCTCTCTCTCTATTTCTCTCTCTCATCTCTCTCTCCTTTCTCCCATCGTACCTCCATCTCTCTCTATTCTCTCTTTCCTTCCTCCTGTCACCCCCTCTCTCTCTCCCTCTCTATTTTTTCTCTACTCTCCCTCCTTCCTCCCTCCAGTTTCTATCTATATTTCTCTCTCTCTTCCTCTCCCCTTCCTCCGGTCATACAGCCTCAGACAGACGTTTTAATCAAAGCACCCTATCCACCGAAGAGGACATATCAACATTGATCATCAGTCTGTGGTTCCTAAAACAACAACGTTCGCCTAAAACTAGAACCCAGAACTTCTGACATGCAACATGGAGAGGATAAATATTTTCCTTGTTTTAAGATTTTTTTTTATGAACTTCCTATTTCTGACATGTGGTTTTAGATTAGTGCTGCTACAGCATGTGGATTCACAAAGTGGAAATACTGTATGATTGTTCAAGAGCAAAGATTATTGAGAAATATTGCAGAAGATCAGAAGTTCTCAGACTGTTTTGCACTGTATAGTTTGGAAAGATTCATGTAGCTTTATGGCCCACAAAGAAAAAACAAATACTTCAAGCTCTGATCCAGTCTTGAGCCATTTTATTGTATCGTATCATATCGTACATCGTGTCCCCTGATCTGTCATTGGCATGGCTGATTAACTTTCTGGAACCAAAATGGCTGCCATGGCATAGTCCAGGTGGGTGACACATTGGTGGTGGATGAGGTGAGTGCTTTGAGCACATGGAAAAGCATATATAAATCCAATCCTTACTATACAATATATTACTATGATATCATCATATCGTAATAATATACGTTTCCCCCTTACTATATAAGCACTTTGATCAGGCACGGGCACAGATAGGGCTTTAGTTCATTTTAAGCACGTGCCCCCTGAATGTGCACGGCCCTGACTGAGCATCTGGAAAAGTGCTTTATAACATCCAATCAAACAATCACTCAGTCAATTTAGTATCTCACCTGACAGATCCCACTGATGCACATGTCCAGGGCGTCGGCTCGGCAACGTGTTCCGTCTAGAACCTTAGGCGCCAGCTCCACCGTTAGGCTCCTCCCCCGGGCCTGGCACCGCAGGGCGCACGCTGCCGAGGGGTCATAGGGCACAGGAACCCACTCGTAGACCATGCCCTGGTGCCTGATGTCATTGTGGGCGGAGCACTGCTGGGCTCGGAAGTCTCCCGACTCGACGGGACAGTCCTGGGGAAGAAGGGAGGGGGGAGGAGAGCAAAGGAACATAGAGAAGGATGAGATGGTCAGGCAGAGGACAGAACAGAAGAGATAACGCTTACATGTGGAAGACCCAACTCTTTACCAACAGCGAGCCTTTACTAAGTCTCTCCTTAGACCTTGCTTTATGCACACACACACACACACGCACGCACACACACATACACACACACGCGCACACACACACATACACGCACACACGCACACACACACACACACACACGCACGCACACGCACACACACACGCACGCACGCACGCACACACACATACACGCATGCACACACACGCGCACGCACACACACACACACACGCACGCACGCACGCACGCACGCACGCACGCACACACACACGCATGCACACACGCACGCACGCACACACACTGGGACGCACACACACACACACACGCACGCACACACACACATACACACGCACGCACACACACACACACACACACACACACACACACACTGGGACGCACACACACTCTCTCCCTCCGTCTCTTTCTCATCTTCTAAAAAGTCAAGTCTTTCTCTCTCTCTCTTGCTTTGTTTAGATCCATCTCATTCACACCGGGAGCGATGGTGTAAATATTATGGTGGGAACTCATCCCACTGGTCATGATTGAAATCATAGCTAGTCTGCAATACATTCCAGACACAACCACTTCAATAGAGTAATAGAAGCAATAAAGTCTATCTTTGATTAAAATGGTGTGAGAACGACTGTGGTTCCCGCTGCTTAGAATAGACTCAAGGCATGTCTGGAGTTGATATGAGAAGGATATTGTTTTCTTCTCTTCATTGATGGAACGTAGGATTTTACCATGAGGTCACCCACAGTGCTGGAAATGACTGATAAAAACAGTGCTGACTGACAATATTGTGCCGGTTCTTCTCATTGTTACCAGCAAAGTTATAAGATGGAATAGAAAAGGTATAACTATGTATTACTATTTATAAGCTGGAATAGAAATGATAACTATTTGTAACAAGTTATAAGTGTTACATACATAAGCTTTAGAAATGACTCTGTTGCCAGTCTGTTGAGGCTACATACCGTAGACTAGACTTACCATGTTACTGCATGTTCTGTAGCGGATATTCTTGCCTTCACAGTTTCTGCAAAGCAATGCAATATAACAAACAAACATTGTTAGTACTAATTGAAACCAACGGTTTACAAGGAATTGTTTTGGCTTGAGTGTAATGGTTAATAAAACTACCAAAAAAAAAAAGTATTTGTGACGGGAAAGCAATATAACATACACCATATCAAACAAGTAAAATAGAATAGCTTAATATCCCTCAGGGAAATCTGTTTTGCAACAAAGAAATGCACAAACACACAGAAATATCTACAACAACAGATTGTGTTGTATTGTTAGTTTATTGGGGAGGCTCAGGAGTTACACCTTTGTGAGTCTGAAGGATCGTGGCTGGAGTCAAATCAGGACTGACAGACATTTCATCCTGAATTATAGCCGCCTGTCTCACACACACGCACGCACGCACACACACACACCTGTCAGACCAAACCACGCTTCACCTGCCAACGATCAGATCTCATCGAGCCAACGACCGTCTCAGGACCCCCTCCTAGCAAATCAACCTCTCTTACACACACACACTCTGACACCCGCCCACACACACACACACACTAATCTGTTCACCTCACTCTGTCAAAACCATCTCCTGCCTGGTCTGAAATCCACCACAGCGTAACACTCCATTCCTCTCCCCCTTCCTACACCGTATTGACACGCTACAAAATCTGTTCCACCTTGTTAGAAACAATAACTGCACCCCATCTCCCAGTGTGTGTTAACTTCCACTTCGCCACATTTCTCATTCTCACCCCCGGGGTAGAATAACATTGGTCTAAACTGGTAGCAGCTCATTTGTCCTGGGCTATGCCCCAAATGGCACCCTATTCCCTACATAATGCACTACTTTTGACCAGAGCCCTATGGTCCCTGGTCAAAAATTATACACTACATAGGGAATAGGATGCCATTTGGGACGCAAAGCGGATGTTAAAAAGCTTCAGTGTAATCGGCCATTAGGGTGAATGGGGAGTTGGAGACCACACTACGGCCATTCAGCCTGCTCCAAGGAAAAGCAGGCACCGAGACAGAGTAGGAATGTCTATGTCTTAACGAACCAATTAATGGCTTTCCCCCATCGAGATGAATCACTGATCCACACTGGGTTATACGTATAGGCTGGAGACAGGCACACACACATGCATACAGACATATGCACACACACACACACACACACACAAGCACACACACACACACACACTACACACACACGGCTGTGTGCAGACCATGCTTTCAGGGTCTGGGAATGTCTATGAGGTGGCTATTTGTCTTCTAGCAGACACACAGAGAGCAAAAATGTCTGAAGTCCACAGACATGAGGAAGGATAGGCAGCACTGTGTCTAACGGTGTGGGGTGAAGTTGCCCCTAGATCTTTGGACAATTTGGCATTTTCTCCACTAATAGTTAAGGTTAGGCTTGGGGGAGGTGACATTGATCCTAGATCTGTACCTAGGGGCAAACTTCACCCCGGAGCGTGTCTAACAGAGTAATCCAAATGTAGCATTATCAGGTGTGTAAGTGCTGGGCTAGAACAAAAGCCTGCATACCATGCAGCTCTCCAGGACTGGGATTGAAAAGAACAGTGCTGCTCTAATTTAAGTCTAGACAGATATTCCTAGACAGATATTTCCTCCCAGTCACTGGATGTTTCTAGAAGGACAGATGAAGCTAGCAGGAGTCTGGGGGGAAGGGGCCTTGTGTCTGGGACCAGAGAAGGCAAGGCGCTGGGCACACAGCATCTGATGTCCAAGAGAAACATGGGGCCAGACATTACCCCAGTTCTCTGTCTGTCTGTGTGTGTGTGTGTGTGTGTGTGAGTGTGAGTGTGAGTGTGAGTGTGAGTGTGAGTGTGAGTGTGAGTGTGAGTGTGAGTGTGAGTGTGTGTGTGTGTGTGTGTGTGTGTGTGTGTGTGTGTGTGTGTGTGTGTGTGTGTGTGTGTGTGTGTGTGTGTGTGTGTGTGTGTGTGTGTGTGTGTGTGTGTGTGTGTGTGTGTGTGTGTGTGAGTGAGTGAGTGAGTGAGTGAGTGAGTGAGTGAGTGAGTGAGTGAGTGAGTGAGTGTGTGTGTGTGTGTGTGTGTGTGTGTGTGTGTGTGTGTGTGTGTGTGTTATGCCTGGAGTGAGCTGGAGTGGGGCATGGAGAAAGAGATTACAGTAGGCTTAAGGTGTTCTCTGCAGTCTTTCTCTGTTCTCCTTCAACTACACAGGCAGCTTTTCTGCTGGCTTAACCCTGACACCTGACACACACACACAAGCGCACACACACACACAAGCGCACACACACACACACTCACACACACACACACACACACACACACACACACACACACACACACACACACACACACACACACACACACACACAATCAATCCCAGTGCGCTCGAGCAGGTGTGTTGGCTGATGCAGGGAATGGGAGATATTGCTCAAATAACTGTGTAAATCTCCCTGTGGGGGAAGCAGGCAAATCAAGCACACAATCACTTCCAGACTTCTACACCCATTTAATCAACGGAGGGAAGTCAGGGCAGAGGTCTGAGGCTGCATCTCAAATGGTACTCTATTCCCTATGAAGTGCACTACTTTTGGGAAAAATAATCTGATTGGTGAACTGGAACAATTGTTATCTCAATCATCCCCTAAAGACATACAGATATGGCCCCCTGTCATTCACTTAAGTTGCGTCCCAAATGGCACCCTATTCCTTCCTGTAAATAGTGCATACAGTGCCTACAGAAAGTATTCATACCCATTGACTTATTCCACATTTTGTTGTGTTACAACCTGAATTCAAAATGAATTAAATTGATTTATTTTCTCACTCATCTACACACAATCCTACATAATGACAAAATGACGTTTTTAGAAATGTTTGCAAATTTATTGAAAATGAAATACAGAAATATCTCATTTACATAAGTAATCACACCGCTGAGTCATTACTTTGTAGAAACACCTTGTGCAGCGATTACAGCTGTGAGTCTTGCTGGGTAAGTCTCTTACAGCTTTCCACACCTGGATTGTGCAACATTTGCCTGTTATTCTTTTCAAAATGCTTCAAGCTCTGTCAAATTGGTTGTTGAACATTGCTAGACAACCATTTTCAGGTCTTGCTACAGTATAGATTTTCAAGTACATTTAGCTCAAAACTGTAACTCAGCCACTCAGGAACATCCTCTGTCTTCTTGGTAAGCAACTCCAGTATAGATTTGGTCTTGTGTTTTATGTTATTGTCCTGCTGAAAGGTGAATTGATCTCCCAGAGTCTGGTGGAAAGCAGATTGAACTAGGATTTCCTCTAGGATTTTGCCTGTGGTTAGTTCCATTACATTTCTTTTTTATCCTGAAAAACTCCTGAATACCTTCTACCCCAAAGCCATAAGACTGCTGAACAGTTAATTAAACAGCTACCTGGACTTTCTGCTTTTTACACCCTACCTACATGTACAGTACATTTTACGGACACAATATATTTTACATTAGTGATCTTTTTTGTTGTTGTTTTAAGTCCCATCCTTCAGCTACCCTCAACCCCTCCCATCTAGCTCTGAAAACCAGCAAGTTATTGTTATTTGATTGTGTTACCATTCTTTTTTATCTATTTGTTCATTTTCTTACTTTTAACTGCATTGTTGGGAAAGGGCTCATAAGTAAGGATTTCACTGTAAAGTCTACACTTGTTGTATTCAGCGCATGTGACAAAGAAAATGTTATTTGATTCGTTTTTTTTTTTTTTTACCCTACCAATAGGCAGTGGAACACCTCCCTGGTCTTTGTGGTTGAATCTGTGTTTGAAATGCACTGCTCGACTCAGGGACCTTACAAATAATTGTATGTGTGGGGTACAGAGATGAGGTAGTCATTCAAAAAGCATGTTAAACACTATTATTACATACAGAGTGAGTCCATGTAACTTATTATGTGACTTGTTTAGCCAGTTTTTTGTCCTGAACTTATTTAGGCTTGCCATAACAAAGTGGTTGAATACTTATTGACTCAAGACATTTTAGCTTTTCATTCTTTATTAATTTGTAAACTTTTAGAAAAACATAATTCAACATTGTCATTATGAGGTATTGTGTGTAGGCCAGTGACCAAAAATCTCAATTTAAGATG
Source organism: Coregonus lavaretus (assembly GCF_964263955.1). Lineage (NCBI taxonomy): Eukaryota > Metazoa > Chordata > Actinopteri > Salmoniformes > Salmonidae > Coregonus > Coregonus lavaretus. The sequence goes on from NW_028156534.1 coordinate 36,366, forward strand.
TTTTTATTTAGGCTGTAACATAACAAAATGTGTAATAAGTCAAGGGGTATGAATACTTTCTGAAGGCACTGTGTGTACTCCCTATAGACGGGTTGGTTGTTTAGCAACAAAACCAACGCGTGCGCAACTATGTGGCAAACAGACGGGGTTGGTTTACATGATGACCAAACCGGCTCCGCGCGTGCGTCCACATGCGTCATCGTGCGCATCTTGAGTTTGTCCCCACCAGATGAGATCAGGACACGCAGGTTGAAATATCAAAACGCACTCTGAACCAACTATATTAATTTGGGGACAGGCCAAAACATAAATGAAACATTTATGGACATTTAGCTAGCTAGCTTGCTGTTGCTAGCTAATTTGTACTGGGATATAAACATTGGGTTGTTATTTTACCTGAAAGGTACTGGATCTTTGTAGAATTTGGGTCAACTGTGTTCTCTACTCCAACAATTAATTCACAGATAAAAGGGGAATCCTAATTAGTTTCTAGTAATCTCTCCTCATTCAGTCTTCTTCTTCTTCTTCTTCTTCTTCTTCTTCTTCTGTGGATTTTATATGAAGGCTGGCAACCAACTTTAAGGTACATTACCGCAACCAACTGGACAGGGGTGTGGACCTCGTTCATCTTTCAATCACCCTTAGGTGGGTATATGCTCCTAAAAACCAATGAGGAGATGGGAGAGGCAGGACTTGCAGCGCGTCAAGCACCTAAAATAAGATAAAGTTCTATTTTAGCACCTGGCTACGCAGACGCTCGTTGACGCACGCGAGCAGTTTGGATGAAATGATTGAATAACATGTATGTGTATATTTATTTTGCAATGCTCGCGCACGCAATGTGGGCGGTGTGGTCAGCATGTTAGATTGTTGATAACATGTCAACTATATTTCATCTCTAATATTTCTTGAAAACATAACTAAAATTGCACAATGATCACTTGTCTCTCAAATTAATCACTACATTTGTTGGTTAGCTAGCTAGCAATTTTTTGCCATATTAGCATAGACATGACATCAGTCAAAACAAGACATGGTTTCAAGAACAAACACAAGGAAGTCCAGAGAGGGCATATGAATAAATAAGGAAAATATTTATCTCATGATCACTGCATAACAAAAGTTGATTTGTCGAGATCACAAGAACTATCAAAAGTACCACGCATCATCCATTCAATAAGCACCTCATCAAGGAGCCCTGTGGCTGAGTTGATTGCAATGCACTCGTGGGGCATTTAAGCCCTGAACGATACCTGACAAGCAGCACTGTCTCCCAGGCTGCGTGCCACACCAAAGACCATAGCCAATCTCATGCAAGGAACAATGCAGCTAACTTGGTTAGTCTTACATTTACATTTAAGTCATTTAGCAGACGCTCTTATCCAGAGCGACTTACAGTTAGTGAGTGCATACATTTTTTTTTTAAAATACTGGCCCCCCGTGGGAATCGAACCCACAACCCTGGCATTGCAAACGCCATGCTCTACCAACTGAGCTACATCCCTGCCGGCCGTTCCCTCCCCTACCCTCGACGACGCTGGGCCAATTGTGCACCGCCCCATGGGTCTCCCGGTCGCGGCCGGCTACGACAGAGCCTGGATTCGAACAAGGATCTCTAGTGGCACAGCTAGCACTGCGATGCAGTGCCTTAGACCACTGCGCCACTCGTCTTGTTAGCTAGGTAGTCTTGTTAGCTATCTAGATAGCTTGTTATCTATGCTGGTTGTTAGCTTGCATAACTTATATGTGTATAATTATAAGGGACACTTCATGTTTTGTGGATAATATTTACATTTACAGTGGGGGGAGCTCCCTTCCTGACAGGCTGATCAAATTCAATTTCAGCCTCAGAGGCAGCATCTTGACTTATCAGCCTATGAGGCTGCTATTGAATCTGATCAGCCTGCAAGGAATAGAGCACACCCACTCTTGATCATATACATAATGCACTGTCTGCTAATCTGCTTGCAAGGAGCTTTACCTATGAAACAGCCTGCAAGGCAGAATCCTGACTTTTCAGCCTATTGTATCTGATCAAGGTCTGAGGCTGAAATTGAATCTGATCAGCCTGTCAGGAATGGAGCTCACCCACTCTGTAAAACATGAAGTGTCCCTTACAATGATAAACATTTAAGTTATGCAAGCTAACAACCAGCATAGATAACTAGCAAGCTAGCTAACAAGACTACCTAGCTAACTAGCTAGCTAGTTCGCTCACAAGCCTGGGAGACAGAGCTGCCTGTCAGAAAGGCTGAAGAGAGGGACGTTAAAAAGGAAAGATATACATCTGTGTCCATTCAGTAACCCTACACCTCTCTGAGCACCACTCTTAACACACAGGAGACATTCAATTGAGCAACAATGATCCCAATATGACAGAGCAGTGCAATAGAATCTCCCCTGAATCCGTCCAAAGGTCAATACTGTGTGTGTTTGTGTGTGTGTGTGTGTGTGTGTGAAATTGTCTTCTCCCTGTTTCCATTATAAATGGATACAGGATTCATTCCATAATCACTGTTGCCAATTAACCCTGTTTAGTAGCTCTATCATTTTATGTGAATTTTTTTATTTGTGCTGTTGTAAAAATGCTCTTATCCAGAGAAACTTACAGTAGTGAGTGCATACATTTTCATACTGGTCCCCCTTGGGAATCGAACCCACAACCCTGGCATTGCATGCTCTGCCAACTGAGCCACATGGATTGTAATGTATGGTTTTGGCAGACAGTAGAGTAATTTCCTAACACTAAGGTGATGCGCAGGTTGAGTAGCGTTCAGAACAATGGAGAATAATACCAATGTTGTGCTAGGAGGGGTGTGTGTGTGTATGTGTGTGTCTGTCTGTCTGTCTGTCTGTCTGTCTGTCTGTCTGTCTGTCTGTCTGTCTGTCTGTCTGTCTGTCTGTCTGTCTGTCTGTCTGTCTGTCTGTCTGTCTGTCTGTCTGTCTGTCTGTCTGTCTGTCTGTCTGTCTGTCTGTCTGTCTGTCTGTCTGTCTGTCTGTCTGTCTGTCTGTCTGTCTGTCTGTCTGTGTCCTCGTGTAGTACCAGGAGACATGATGTGAATGACTGGCAGCTCTTCTCCCAAACAGTTGACCCTTCAAACTGTTGCTTTCTTCAAACAGTTGACCTTTCAAACTGTTGTCTCTTCAAACAGTTGAGCCTTCAAACTGTTGCTTTCTTCAAACAGTTGACCTTTCAAACTGTTGCTCTCTTCAAACAGTTGACCCTTCAAACTGTTGCTCTCTAAAGAGGTTGTAAACTGTAACACCTAATGATTTACAGGATATAACCTTCCATCCTCCCTAGAATCTAACCTCCCATCCTCCCCAGGATTTAACCTCCCATCCTCCCCAGGATATAACCTCTCATCCTCCCCAGGATATAACCTCCCATCCTACCCAGGATCTGACCACTCCCATCCTCCCCAGGATATAACCTCCCATCCTCCCCAGGATATAACCTCCCATCCTACCCAGGATATAACCTCCCATCCTCCCCAGGATATAACCTCCCACCCTCCCCAGGATATAACCTCCCATCCTCCCCAGGATCTGATCTCCCACCCTCCCCAGGATATAACCTCCCATCCTCCCCAGGATATAACCTCCCATCCTCCCCAGGATATAACCTCCCATCCTACCCAGGATATAACCTCCCATCCTCCCCAGGATATAACCTCCCACCCTCCCCAGGATATAACCTCCCATCCTCCCCAGGATCTGATCTCCCATCCTCCCCAGGATATAACCTCCCATCCTCCCCAGGATATAACCTCCCATCCTCCCCAGGATATAACCTTCCATCCTCCCCAGGATATAACCTCCCATCCTCCCAAGGAGTGTGTGTGTTTTTGATACTGACCCTCCGTTGAGACACCTGCGTAGAGAGTATGAGGCCCCTCCTCCACAGGTGCGTGAGCAGTCGCTCCAGGTGCCCCATGCGTCCCAGCCACTGTCCCCGTCCTCATCTGATCGAGTCATACGAGACGCCTGAGAGAGAGAGGTGAAAGAGGTTAGAGTATAACTTACACATGCACGCACAAGCACAAACACACACACAAACAAGCAAATCAAATCAAATCTATTTTTATTGGTCAGATATACATAATTAGCAGCTGTTATTGCGGGTGTAGCGAAATGCTTGCACGGACACACACACACACACACACACACACACACACAAATAAGCACACACACACACAAACCGTGTTGCTATGTGTTATTGTAGTGAATTGGGAGGGTATCCTTGGCCGAAGTTGGGACCTTGAAGAAAAATAATAATACTTTTTCTTACAGTCCATAGAAATGTATATTTTGCTTTTTGACCAAACACCACAAGACCCACACAACTCTGAGGGGTTAGAAACACAGGTGCTGTGACTCAGTCCAACAGCGTGCTGTTATGACAAGAGAACCAAACTGCTTGTCTAGATCACTAGAGCCAAATCCCAAATCGACCCCTATGCCCTATGCACTTGTGGAGATCAGAGAGGATTTGACAGATGTAAGCAATTTTGAAATTCTCCAAATTGCCCTCTGATAGGCGAGGTGGAAGTTTCCCTACATTGCTTATACCAATCAAATCGTCTCAGATCTCCACAAGTGCATATCGCGTAGGGGTCTTGGATTGGGCCTTGGAATTGTACTGGACTACTAAAGGAGGAAGGTAACTGCACATTCTATGGAAATACCCTCCTCATCAGTGAGCATGATCATGGATTTCAGAAGATTAAAATATGGATCTCTAATCAGGGATTTGGTTTATTATAGTTTCTGTCTTGCTTTTAGTAATATTATTACATGGCTGTTATTGCATGCATGTTATTAAACAGCTGTTATTACATGGGTATTAACATATGTTATTCCATCACCCACAGGGAGCTGGGAAGACCAAATAGGAAATGGAGGATGTATTCACTAAAACTGTGGTGTGTGTGTGTGTGTGTGTGTGTGTGTGTGTGTGTGTCTGTGTGTGTGTGTGTGTGTGTGTGTGTGTGTGTGTGTGTGCATGTGGGTGTGTGTGTGTGTGTGTGTGTGTGTGTGTGTGTGTGTGTGTGTGTGTGTGTGTGTGTGTGTGTGTGTGTGTGTGTGTGTGTGTGTGTGCGCGAGTGTGTGTGTGTGCATAAGATTTGAATTAGTGCGATGTGGTTCATGGCTAGTTTAGAATAATGTAGATCCCCCTTTACACAGTGTAAGTGTCAGTTGGCTGGGAGGACACAACATTAAGAGATCAAGTTATGCTACACACTGAGGTACTGAATAACACTGTGTGGTTTTAAAACGTGCCTAACTTGGAAATGTATGTTTCTTCCCCCACATCATTGCTTTCAAGTAGAGGAAGCAGACTCAGGTATAGGAGGCAGACTCAGGTAGAGGAAGCAGACTCAAGTAGTAGGAAGCAGACTCAGGTATAGGAGGCAGACTCAGGTAGAGGAGGCAGACTCAAGTAGAGGAAGCAGACTCAAGTAGAGGAAGCAGACTCAGGTATAGGAGGCAGACTCAGGTAGAGGAGGCAGACTCAAGTAGAGGAAGCAGACTCAAGTAGAGGAAGCAGACTCAAGTAGAGGAAACAGACCCATTTAAACAGATGTTCTGATGTGAGGATAGTCTCTCTTGACTGTTATGACCCACGAAGACATAATATATAATCTTCAATACAGGAGAGGGTTGAGGATAGAGTATTTAACATGAATACTAAAGCAGGTATAGCTGATGAGAAAATGTACATCTATGCTGCAGCTGTATTTCTTCTATAATCCAATATTTTATTATGACCTGAAACCAGATGGTAAGCTGAAGCCTGGCTGTAGTCAGTGCTGGGTTCAAATACTATTTGAAATCTTTTGATTACTTTTAGCGTTTGTTTTAGCCTGCCTGGAGTGCAAGAGGCGGGGTTTGCACTTTTGAGACTTTCTATTTGTTACGTTGTGCCAGGCAAGCTCAATCAAACCCAGCTGTATTCAAAATGATTTCAAATCCAGGTCTTGCAGTAGTACGACCTATTTGAACCCTGGAAGTGCACTGGAAATGGTGTGTGTGTGTTCCGTTTGCATCATACAGCAGTGTATCACAGGCCTAGAGGTACACTCTTAGAAAAAAAGGTGCTATCTAGAACCTAAAAGGGTTATTCGGCTGTCCCCATAGCAGAACCCTTTTTGGTTCCAGGTAGAACCCTTTTGGGTTCCATGTAGAACCCTTTCCACAGAGGGTTCTACCTGGAACCAAAAAGGGTTCTAAGAGTTTAGAATGCAGTCTTACATCTTATGAGTGATACACACACACACACACACACACAGATAATCTGATTTACACCCCATCAGTTTACTGCATCTCACTAAAGGCAGTGCAGACACTCTCCCACAACTCCGTAGAGACATCTCCCCTAACTTTATCTTATCCAGGTCTCCTGTATGTATTTGTGTCTGTGTCTCTGTGTGTGTGTGTGTGTGTGTGTGTGTGTGTCTCTGTGTGTGTGTGTGTGTGTGTGTGTGTGTGTGTGTGTGTGTGTGTGTGTGTGTGTGTGTGTGTGTGTGTGTGTGTGTGTGTGTGTGTGTGTGTGTGTTGTGAGCGTATTAAAGGCCAGGCGAGCGAGAGGGTTCTCCTGGCTTTATCTCACCAAAAATAGGAAAGTTGGCTTCCTGTGGCTCAGTGATGTCACAGCAGACCCTCTGGTGCCATAGAGAGAAGTAATCTGACACTGTGAGTGTGTGTGAGTGTGTGTGTGTGTGTGTGTGTGTGTGTGTGTGTGTGTGTGTGTGTGTGTGTGTGTGTGTGTGTGTGTGTGGGTGTGTGTGTGCCAGAGTGAGAAAGAATCTGATGGTGTTTTTCAGGGAGACCAGGACCAGAAGACAACTAAAACATTCTTGGGACTATCTCACACTGTGCCCTTCCTTTTTAGTGTCACCAGATTCACGACTTGAAATATGTATTTACTTTGAACTACTCAATACTGTGTCTACGTCCTAAACGGCACCTTTTTCCTTATGTAGTGCACTACTTTTGACCAGGGCCCATTGGAACACCCATAGGGCTCTGGTCAAAAGTAGTGCACTATGTAGGTAATAGGGTGCCATTTGGGATGCAGACTGTTATTTCTGGATGGGAGTGGACATAGACCTTCTACAGAGCATTTCTCATGGCGGAGTTTAAATTGCTAACACAGGAAAAATGTGAATTATTTTGACATTGTTATTTACGCCTGGTTACTGATGGTAGAATGTCTTACAGTACATTCCTCTGACGGTCTTATTTCAATCTCTCTTCCAGACCCCAAATCACCCTAACCTTGGATGAAATCAGAATGGACGCCATTCTAGAATGTTTCTCTCTCATATGCAGTACACACACGCACGCACGCACACACACACACACACACACACACACACACACACACACACACACACACACACACACACACACACACACACACACACACACACACATAAACCCATGGCAAAAACCTCCCCACATGGACAGTGTATCATCATCATAATCATGTGTGTGTGTGTGTGTGTGTGTGTGTGTGTGTGTGTGTCTGTATCTGATTCTGAAACCCCTTGCTATTGTTTGACTTCCAACCCCCAGACTGGACCAAAAGCAGGCTAACGAGACAAATTTTCATTCAACTTACTAATGGAATGAGAGACCACCTTTTGTTACTAAGCTGGCTGGAAGCTGACATCCAACAGTAATAACATTGCTATGAGGAGAATCTGTTCGGGCCAGGCCGTTTTGGCTGAGACGACTGGCTCGCTCTATTGTGTCAGTTCAGCATAGCTCTGTCTCAGCATTCTGTAGCCATTTAAACTGGCGAGATTAGTGATCACCGACCTATCAAAACACATTGAGAGGGAGAGAGAGAGAGCTGGGGAGAGAGAAAGAGAGAGGGAGAGAGTGAGTGAGTGAGTGAGTGAGTGAGTGAGTGAGTGAGTGAGTGAGTGAGTGAGTGAGTGAGTGAGTGAGAGAGAGAGAGAGAGAGAGAGAGAGAGAGAGAGAGAGAGAGAGAAAGGTGAGGGAGAGAGAGTGCGGGAGAGAGAGGTGTGGGAGAGAGAGTGCGGGAGAGAGAGAGAGAGAGACAAAACTGGGGAGAGAGAAAGGGAGAGTGAGAGAGAGAGAGAGAGAGAGAGAGAGAGAGAGAGAGAGAGAGAGAGAGAGAGAGAGAGAGAGCGAGAGAGAGAGAGAGAGAGAGAGAGGTGCGGGAGAGAGAGTGCGGGAGAGAGAGAGGTGTGGGAGAGAGAGTGCGGGAGAGAGAGAAAGAGAGAGAGAGAGAGAGAGAGAGGTGCGGGAGAGAGAGTGCGGGAGAGAGAGAGAGGTGTGGGAGAGAGAGTGCGGGAGAGAGAGAGAGAGAGAGAGAGAGAGAGAGAGGTGCGGGAGAGAGAGTGCGGGAGAGAGAGAGAGGTGCGGGAGAGAGTGCGGGAGAGAGAGAGAGGTGCGGGAGAGAGTGTGGAGAGAGAGAGAGAGAGAGAGAGAGAGAGAGAGAGAGAGAGAGAGAGAGAGAGCGAGAGCGAGAGCGAGAGCGAGAGCGAGAGCGAGAGCGAGAGGTGCGGGAGAGAGAGTGCGGGAGAGAGAGAGGTGTGGGAGAGAGAGTGCGGGAGAGAGAGAGAGAGAGAGAGAGAGAGAGAGAGAGAGATAGAGGTTCGGGAGAGATTGTGCGGGAGAGAGAGACAGTGAATGAGATAGAGGGAGAGAGAGTTCCCTCTGCAGCCCAACCTGCTATATTCCATTCTCTGCTCTGTTCGTTCATTCATCATTAATTAATTCATATTTTTTTTTATTAGGGGGTAGATCAGCTTTAATATTGCAGATAGATTGTAACTTCCATCAATGTAATTGTCTGCATCACTTCCAATCCCCCATATGTTTTTTTTCTCGCAAATATATATATATATATATATATACAGTGGGGAAAAAAAGTATTTAGTCAGCCACCAATTGTGCAAGTTCTCCCACTTAAAAAGATGAGAGAGGCCTGTAATTTTCATCATAGGTACACGTCAACTATGACAGACAAAATGAGAAAGAAAAAAATCCAGAAAATCACATTGTAGGATTTTTAATGAATTTATTTGCAAATTATGGTGGAAAATAAGTATTTGGTCAATAACAAAAGTTTCTCAATACTTCGTTATATACCCTTTGTTGGCAATGACACAGGTCAAACGTTTTCTGTAAGTCTTCACAAGGTTTTCTGAGCAAAACCCTTGCTTCTCCTGAGTGGCGCAGTGGAGATCCTGGTTCGAATCCAGGCTCTGTCGCAGCCGGCCACGACCGGGAGACTCATGGGCGGCGCACAATTGGCCCAGCGTCGTCCAGGGTAGGGGAGGGAATGGCCGGCAGGGATGTAGCTCAGTTGATAGAGCATGGCGTTTGCAACGCCAGGGTTGTGGGTTCGTTTCCCAGGGGGGGCCAGTATAAAAGATAATAATATGTATATATGTATTCACTAACTGTAAGTTGCTCTGGATAAGAGTGTCTGCTAAATGACTAAAATGTAAATGTAAAATGTTTTCACACACTGTTGCTGGTATTTTGGCCCATTCCTCCATGCAGATCTCCTCTAGAGCAGTGATGTTTTGGGGCTGTCGCTGGGCAACACAGACTTTCAACTCCCTCCAAAGATTTTCTATGGCGTTGAGATCTGGAGACTGGCTAGGCCACTCCAGGACCTTGAAATGCTTCTTACGAAGCCACTCCTTCGTTGCCCGGGCGGTGTGTTTGGGATCATTGTCATGCTGAAAGACCCAGCCACGTTTCATCTTCAATGCCCTTGCTGATGGAAGGAGGTTTTCACTCAAAATCTCACGATACATGGCCCCATTCATTCTTTCCTTTACACGGATCAGTCGTCCTGGTCCCTTTGCAGAATAACAGCCCCAAAGCATGATGTTTCCACCCCCATGCTTCACAGTAGGTATGGTGTCCTTTGGATGCAACTCAGCATTCTTTGTCCTCCAAACACGACGAGTTGAGTTTTTACCAAAAAGTTATATTTTGGTTTCATCTGACCATATGACATTCTCCCAATCCTCTTCTGGATCATCCAAATGCATTCTAGCAAACTTCAGACGGGCCTGGACATGTACTGGCTTAAGCAGGGGGAGACATCTGGCACTGCAGGATTTGAGTCCCTGGCGGCGTAGTGTGTTACTGATGGTAGGCTTTGTTACTTTGGTCCCAGCTCTCTGCAGGTCATTCACTAGGTCCCCCGTGTGGTTCTGGGATTTTTGCTCACCGTTCTTGTGATCATTTTGACCCCACGGTGTGAGATCTTGTGTGGAGCCCCAGATCGAGGGAGATTATCAGTGGTCTTGTATGTCTTCCATTTCCTAATAATTGCTCCCACAGTTGATTTCTTCAAACCAAGCTGCTTACCTATTGCAGATTCAGTCTTCCTAGCCTGGTGCAGGTCTACAATTTTGTTTCTGGTGTCCTTTGACAGCTCTTTGGTCTTGGCCATAGTGGAGTTTGGAGTGTGACTGTTTGAGGTTGTGGACAGGTGTATTTTATACTGATAACAAGTTCAAACAGGTGCCATTAATACAGGTAACGAGTGGAGGACAGAGGAGCCTCTTAAAGAAGAAGTTACAGGTCTGTGAGAGCCAGAAATCTTGCTCGTTTGTAGGTGACCAAATACTTATTTTCCACCATAATTTGCAAATAAATTCATTAAAAATCCTACAATGTGATTTTCTGGAGAAAAAAATTCTCAATTTGTCTGTCATAGTTCACGTGTACCTATGATGAAAATTACAGGCCTCTCTCATCTTTTTAAGTGGGAGAACTTGCACAATTGGTGGCTGACTAAATACTTTTTTTCCCCACTGTATATATATATATATATATATATATATATACAGTGAGGGAAAAAAGTATTTGATCTCCTGCTGATTTTGTACGTTTGCCCACTGACAAAGACATGATCAGTCTATAATTTTTATGGTAGGTTTATTTGAACAGGGAGAGACAGAATAACAACGAAAAAATCCAGAAAAACGCATGTCAAAAATGGTATGAATTGATTTGCATTTTAATGAGGGAAATAAGTATTTGACCCCTCTGCATAACATGACTTAGTACTTGATGGCAAAACCCTTGTTGGCAATCACAGAGGTCAGACGTTTCTTGTAGTTGGCCACCAGGTTTGCACACATCTCAGGAGGGATTTTGTTCCACTCCTCTTTGCAGATCTTCTCCAAGTCATTAAGGTTTCGAGGCTGACGTTTGGCAACTCGAACCTTCAGCTCCCTCCACAGATGTTCTATGGGATTAAGGTCTGGAGACTGGCTAGGCCACTCCAGAACCTTAATGTGCTTCTTCTTGAGCTACTCCTTTGTTGCCTTGGCCGTGTGTTTTGGGTCATTGTCATGCTGGAATACCCATCCACGGCCCATTTTCAATGCCCTGGCTGATGGAAGGAGGTTCTCACCCAAGATTTGACGGTACATGGCCCCGTCCATCGTCCCTTTGATGCGGTGAAGTTGTCATGTCCCCATAGCAGAAAAACACTCCCAAAGCATGATGTTTCCACCTCCATGTTTGACGGTGGGGATGGTGTTCTTGAGGTCATAGGCAGCATTCCTCCTCCTCCAAACACGGCGAGTTGAGTTGATGCCAAAGAGCTCCATTTTGGTCTCATCTGACCACAACACTTTCACCCAGTTCTCCTCTGAATTAAAATTATAGACTGATCATTTCTTTGTCAGTGGGCAAACGTACAAAATCAGCAGGTGAGGGAAAAAAGTATTTGATCCCCTGCTGATTTTGTACGTTTGCCCACTGACAAATAAATTATCAGTCTCTAATTTTAATGGTAGGTTTATTTGAACAGTGAGAGACAGAATAACAACAAAAAAAATCCAGAAAAACGCATGTCAAAAATGTTATAAATTGATTTGCATTTTAATGAGGGAAATAAGTATTTGACCCCCTCTCAATCAGAAAGATTTCTGGCTCCCAGGTGTCTTTTATACATGTAACGAGCTGAGATTAGGAGCACACTCTTAAAGGGAGTGCTCCTAATCTCAGCTTGTTACCTGTATAAAAGACACCTGTCCACAGAAGCAATCAATCAATCAGATTCCAAACTCTCCACCATGGCCAAGACCAAAGAGCTCTCCAAGGATGTCAGGGACAAGATTGTAGACCTACACAAGGCTGAAATGGGCTACAAGACCATCGCCAAGCAGCATGGTGAGAAGGTGACAACAGTTGGTGCGATTATTCGCAAATGGAAGAAACACAAAATAAATGTCAATTTCCCTCGGCCTGGGGCTCCATGCAAGATCTAACCTCGTGGAGTTGCAATGATCATGAGAACGGTGAGGAATCAGCCCAGAACTACACGGGAGGATCTTGTCAATGATCTCAAGGCAGCTGGGACCATAGTCACCAAGAAAGCAATTGGTAACACACTACGCCGTGAAGGACTGAAATCCTGCAGCGCCCGCAAGGTCCCCCTGCTCAAGAAAGCACATATACAGGCCCGTCTGAAGTTTGCCAATGAACATCTGAATGATTCAGTGGAGAACTGGGTGAAAGTGTTGTGGTCAGATGAGACCAAAATCGAGCTCTTTGGCATCAACTCAACTCGCGTGTTTGGAGGTGGAGAAATGCTGCCTATGACCCCAAGAACACCATCCCCACCGTCAAACATGGAGGTGGAAACATTATGCTTTGGGGGGGTGTTTTACTGCTAAGGGGATAGGACAACTTCACCGCATCAAAGGGACGATGGACGGGGCCATGTACCATCAAATCTTGGGTGAGAACCTCCTTCCCTCAGCCAGGGCATTGAAAATGGGTCGTGGATGGGTATTCCAGCACGACAATGACCAAAAACACACGGCCAAGGCAACAAAGGAGTGGCTCAAGAAGAAGCACATTAAGGTCCTGGAGTGGCCTAGCCAGTCTCCAGACCTTAATCCCATAGAAAATCTGTGGAGGGAGCTGAAGGTTCGAGATGCCAAACGTCAGCCTCGAAACCTTAATGATTTGGAAAAGATCTGCAAAGAGGAGTGGAACAAAATCCCTCCTGAGAGGTGTGCAAACCTGGTGGCCAACTACAAGAAACGTCTGACCTCTGTGATTGCCAACAAGGGTTTTGCCACCAAGTACTAAGTCATGTTTTGCAGAGGGGTCAAATACTTATTTCCCTAATTAAAATGCAAATCAATTTATAAAATTTTTGACATGCCTTTTTCTGGATTTTTTTGTCGTTATTCTGTCTCTCACTGTTAAAATAAACCTACCATTAAAATTATAGACTGATCATGTCTTTGTCAGTGGGCAAACGTAAAAAATCAGCAGGGGATCAAATACTTTTTTCCCTCACTGTACATACATATATATATATACATATACATACACATATCCTTCCCTAATTGGAGTAAACTAGTGAACAACAATGCTTAGGCCTCTACTTCCAGCTTATACTTACTATTTACATTTTATGGACACAATCAATTTACAATAATTATATTTTGTTAGCTGCATGTGCGACATAACTCCACCAGTTCTACCGATGATATCATTTACGAAGATTATATCTTTTTTAAACATTTTGTCAAAAAATGTTTAAAAATGTTCACCTTCACATGAGTCTTTCTGTATGGCTGTTAACTTTACATTATCAATAGAAAAAAAATCTCTACAATTTGCTTCAGTTAGAGGAGATGGAGGCGACAGAAATGAAAACATATGCTTAAAGTACTTTGTTTCCTCCTTCAAAATATAATTTGGTGAATCATGGGTGACTCCGTCATTTGTAACCAGTTTCAGTAAATTATATTTTGTTGCATTCCTATGTTGAAGATTAAAAAATAATTTGGTTCATTTTTCCCCATATTCCATCCAGTTTGCTTATTTCCATAATATATTACACTTGATCTTTCTTGAATAAGTTTCTCCATTTCCTTTTGTTTTTCCTCAAATTTATTCTGAGCCTCTATGTTACAGTTTTTATTGCTATGTATCTGTTCTGTTAGACCTTCTATTTCCTTTGTTAGTATGGACTCTTTTGACCTAAATTGCTTTTGTTTTCGAGATGAGTACTGAATTGCATGGCCTCTAAAGGCACATTTAAAGGTGTCCCATACAATAAGGGGATTTGCTGTACCTATGTTATGTCGGAAAAAATCAGTTATGTATTCCTCTGTCCTAGTTAAAAACAAGTTATCATCCAATAGGCTTTGATTTAAATTTCCAATACCCTCGCCCACGTGGAAATTCAGTAAGAGTAATGTACATGCCAATTATATGATGGTCCGACCGCATTCTGTCCCCTATCAACACTTGTTTAACTTTTGGTGCCAACAAGCATGACATTAGAAAGAAGTCAAGACGACTAGCTTGATTGAGTCTCCGCCATGTATATCTCACTAGATCAGGATATTTAAGCCTCCATATACAGTTGAAGTCGGAAGTTTACATACACCTTAGCCAAATACATTTAAACTCAGTTTTTCACAATTCCTGACATTAAATCCTAGGATAAATTCCATGTTTTACGTCAGTTAGGATCACCACATTATTTTAAGAATGTGAAATCTCAGAATAATAGTAGAGGGAATGATTTATTTCAGCTTTTATTTCTTTCATCACATTCCCAGTGGGTCAGAAGTTTACATACACTCAATTAGTATTTGGTAGCATTGCCTTTAAATTGTTTAACTTGGGTCAACCGTTCCGGGTAGCCTTCCACAAGCTTCCCACAATAAGTTGGGTGAATTTTGGCCCATTCCTCCTGACAGAGCTAGTGTAACTGAGTCAGGTTTGTAGGCCTCCTTGCTCGCACACGCTTTTTCAGTCCTGCCCACACATTTTTTATAGGATTGAGGTCAGGGCTTTGTGATGGCCACTCCAATACCTTGACTTTATTGTCCTTAAGCCATTTTGCCACAACTTTTGAAGTATACTTGGGGTCATTGTCCATTTGGAAGACCCATTTGCGACCAAGCTTTAACTTCCTGACTGATGTCTTGAGATGTTGCTTCAATATATCCACATAATTTTCCTTCCTCATGATGCCATCTATTTTGTGAAGTGCAACAGTCCCTCCTGCAGCAAAGCACCCCCAGAGCATGATGCTGCCACCCCTGTGCTTCACGGTTGGGATGATGTTCTTCGGCTTGCAAGCAATCCCCTTTTTCCTCCAAACATAACGATCAGACCAGAGGATATTTCTCCAAAAAGTACGATCTTTGTCCCCATGTGCAGTTACAAACCGTAGTCTGGCTTTTTTATGGCGGTTTTGGAGCAGTGGCTTCTTCCTTGCTGAGCGGCCTTTCAGGTTATGTCGATATAGGACTCGTTTTACCGTGGAAATAGATACTTTTGTACCTGTTTCCCACATCATATTCACAAGGTCCTTTGCTGTTGTTCTGGGATTGTTTTGCACTTTTTGCACCAAAGTACATTTATCTCTAGGAGACAGAATGCATCTCCTTCCTGAGCGGTATGATGGTTGTGTGGTCCCATGGTGTTTATACTTGCGTACTATTGTTTGTACAGATGAACGTGGTACCTTCAAGCGTTTGGAAATTGCTCCCAAGGATGAACCAGATTTGTGAAGGGCTATAATTTTTTTTCTGAGGTCTTGGCTGATTTCTTTTGATTTTCCCATGATGTCAAGCAAAGAGGCACTGAGTTTGAAGGTAGGCCTTGAAATACATCCACAGGTACACCTCCAATTGACTCAAATTATGTCAATTAGCCTATCAGAAGCTTCTAAAGCCATGACATCATTTTCTGGAATTTTACAAGCTGTTTAAAGGCACAGTCAACTTAGTGTATGTAAACTTCTGATCTACTGGAATTGTGATAAAGTGAATTATAAGTGAAATAATCTGTCTGTAAACAATTGTTGGAAAAATTACTTGTGTCATGCACAAACTAGATGTCCTAACCAACTTGCCAAAACTATAGTTTGTTAACAAGACATTTGTGGAGTGGTTGAAAAACAAGTTTTAATGACTCCAACCTAAGTGTATGTAAACTTCCGACTTCAACTGTATCTACTAGTTCTAATGTATCCATGCCATTCACGATTTCCTTAAGAGCATGAGGGTGATTGTTTTGTAGTGTGATTTCCAATAAAAAATACCATAGTGATTGAGTGTCCATATAGCTGTACCATGATATTTGCATTGCTACTAAGTAACCCTCCAATTGTTCTCCACTATTCCACCCGCTAAAGCCCCTCCCCATCCCAAGTTGGGCTGTCCCAGTGATCAGCATACCACCCCCGTCCCCTCGGATGCCTAGGCCCCCGAGAGGCCAGGACCCATCCATCGAAAACAGCACAGAGTGCCACCCACAAACCAGAAGCAGGTCAACCGCCAAAAGCATTTACAATGCTCTCACCTCAATATATATATAGCTATTTAAAAACATATATCCTTTCAAATATCTTGCATATCTTATTTTCCATCATTATCAATTAATATGCGTAATAATATCGGCAGTTCATGCGTAGGATTTTAACCTATAACCCGGATTGCCATTGTAGTATTACATTATATTTTTTACAAGCAATTATTATTTTTTGTCAGAGTTGCATGATGCAACAACTGTCAGCCAAATAGCACAGAGCTATAGGATATTATATTATTGTAAAAGTAAAATCATTTTTGATACACTTAATGTCTGCATTCCAAATTACTTCCTATTACCTACATTGTGCACTAATTATGAGCATGGCCCATAGGGCGATGGTTAAAAGTAGTGCACTATGTAGGGAATAGGTAACTATTTGGGATGCAGACCTAAGAGAGTTTTTCCGAGTTACAGAGAGAGAAAACAGTGTTGCATCATTTGTTTACATAAGTTATAACTGCTATGGAGTTGCACAGAATATAGCTGGCAGCATTCATCTGTCTATGTGTACAACTTGTGTTTATCTGTGTTCAATGGGACATGTTTAAGGTATTACAGTATGCCTCATCTAGCTGCTTGAATTGAAAGTGTGTATGTGTAGCTGTTGTGTATGTATGTGTGTGTGTGCACATATGAGCTGTAGCTGCTGTCAGTGTGTATGTGTGCAGATATGTGTGTGTGTCCTAACCTCCCTCTCCTTCTCAGAGAAACTGGACGCCTAACTCTGCAGCAGCAGCTTTCTTCTCTTCTCCAGCACTAATAAGTCTGTCTGTCTGTAGCAGAGCCCTGGTATGCCTGTCTCTATTTGCCAATAACAACAGGGCAACATCCCTACAGGGCTACATCCCTACAGGGCAACATCCCTACAGGGCCACATCTCTACAGGGCTACATCCCTACAGGACCACATCCCTAAAGGGCCACATCCCAGAGGGCCACATCCCTACAGGGCTACATCCCTACAGGGCCACATCCCACCAGGATCACATCCCTACAGGGTCACATCCCAACAGGGCCACATCCCAACAGGGCTACATCCCAACAGGGCTACATCCCAACAGGGCTACATTCTTACAGGGCTACATTCTTACAGGGCTACATCCCTAGAGGGCCACATCCCTACAGGGCTACATCCCTACAGGGCTACATCCCCACAGGGCAACGTCCCCACAGGGTACATCCCTACAGGGCTACATCCCTACAGGGCTAAATTCTTACAGGGCTACATCACTAAAGGGCTACATTCTTACAGGACTACATTCTTACAGGG
Source organism: Coregonus lavaretus (assembly GCF_964263955.1). Lineage (NCBI taxonomy): Eukaryota > Metazoa > Chordata > Actinopteri > Salmoniformes > Salmonidae > Coregonus > Coregonus lavaretus. Next base: position 54,003 of record NW_028156534.1, read on the forward strand.
CTACATCCCAACAGGGCTACATCCTTACAGGGCTACATCTCAACAGGGCTACATCCCTACAGGGCTACATCTCAAATGGCTACATCCCTACAGGGCTACATCCCAAATGGCTACATCCCTACATGGCTACATCCCTACAGGACCACATCCCTACAGGGCTACATCCCAAATGGCTACATAACTACAGGGCTACATCCTAAATGGTTACATCCCTACAGGGCTACATCCCTACAGGGCTACATCCCAAATGGCTACATCCCTACAGGACTACATCCCAAATGGCTACATTCTTACAGGGCTACATTATTACAGGGCTACATCACTAAAGGGCTACATATTTACAGGACTACAGTCTTACAAGGCTACATCCCTACAGGGCTACATCCAAAATGGCTACATCCCTACAGGGCTACATCCCAAATGGCTACATCCCTACATGGCTACATCCCAAATGGCTACATCCCTACAGGGCTACATCCCAAATGGCTACATCCCTACAAGGCTACATCCCAAATGGCTACATCACAAATTGCTACCTTGCTACAGGGCTACATCCCAAATGGCTACATCCCAAATGGCTACATAACTACAGGGCTACATCCCAAATGGCTACATCCCAAATGGCTTCATCCCTACAGGGCTACATCCCAAATGGCTACATCCCTACAGGGCTACATCCCTACAGGGCTACATCCCAACAGGGCTACATCCCTACAGGGCTATATCCCAAATGGCTACATCCCTACAGGGCTACATCCCAAATGGCAACATCCCTACAGGGCCACATCCCTACAGGGCTACATCCCTACAGGGCAACATCCCTACAGGGCCACATCTCTACAGGGCTACATCCCTACAGGGCCACATCTCTACAGGGCCACATCCCAGAGGGCCACATCCCTACAGGGCTACATCCCTACAGGGCCATATCCCACCAGGATCACATCCCTACAGGGTCACATCCCAACAGGGCCACATCTCAACAGGGCTACATCCCTACAGGGCTACATCTCAAATGGCTACATCCCTACAGGGCTACATCCCAAATGGCTACATCCCTACATGGCTACATCCCTACAGGACCACATCCCTACAGGGCTACATCCCAAATGGCTACATAACTACAGGGCTACATCCTAAATGGTTACATCCCTACAGGGCTACATCCCTACAGGGCTACATCCCAAATGGCTACATCCCTACAGGACTACATCCCAAATGGCTACATTCTTACAGGGCTACATTCTTACAGGGCTACATCACTAAAGGGCTACATATTTACAGGACTACAGTCTTACAAGGCTACATCCCAACAGGGCTACATCCCTACAGGGCTACATCCAAAATGGCTACATCCCTACAGGGCTACATCCCAAATGGCTACATCCCTACATGGCTACATCCCAAATGGCTACATCCCTACAGGGCTACATCCCAAATGGCTACATCCCTACAAGGCTACATCCCAAATGGCTACATCACAAATTGCTACATTGCTACAGGGCTACATCCCAAATGGCTACATCCCAAATGGCTACATAACTACAGGGCTACATCCCAAATGGCTACATCCCAAATGGCTTCATCCCTACAGGGCTACATCCCAAATGGCTACATCCCTACAGGGCTACATCCCTACAGGGCTACATCCCAACAGGGCTACATCCCTACAGGGCTATATCCCAAATGGCTACATCCCTACAGGGCTACATCCCAAATGGCTACATCCCTACAAGGCTACATCCCAAATGGCTACATCCCAAATAGCTACATTGCTACAGGGCTACATCCCAAATGGCTACATCCCAAATGGCTACATAACTACAGGGCTACATCCCAAATGGCTACATCCCAAATGGCTACATCCCTACAGGGTTACATCCCAAATGGCTACATCCCTACAGGGCTACATCCCTACAGGGCTACATCCCAACAGGGCTACATCCCAACAGGGCTACATCCCTACGGAGCTACATCCCTACAGGGCTACATCCCAACAGGACTACATCCCTACAGGACTACATCCCTACAGGGCTACATCCCTACAGGGCTACATCCCTACAGGGCTACATCCCAACAGGACTACATCCCTACAGGGCTAAATCCCTACAGGACTACATCCCTACAGGACTACATCCCTACAGGACAACATCCCTAAAGGGCTACATCCCTACAGGGCTACATCCTAAATGGCTACATCCCTACAGGACTACATCCCTACAGGGCTACATCCCAACAGGGCTACATCCCTACAGGGCTACATCCCTACAGGGCAACATCCGAAATGGCTACATACTATAATATAATAATAATATGCCATTTATCAGACATCCCTACAGGGCTACATCCCTACAGGGCTACATCTCTACAGCGCAACATCCAAAATGGCTACATCCTTACAGGGCTACATCCCTACAGGGCTACATCCCTACAGGGCTACATCCCAACAGGACTACATCCCTACAGGACAACATCCCTAAAGGGCTACAACCCAACAGGGCTACATCCCTACAGGGCTACATCTCTACAGGGCTACATCCCAACAGGGCTACATCCCTACAGGGCTACATCCCTACAGGGCAACATCCGAAATGGCTACATACTATAATATAATAATATGCCATTTATCAGACATCCCTACAGGGCTACATCTCTACAGCGCAACATCCAAAATGGCTACATCCTTACAGGGCTACATCCCTACATGGCTACATCCCAACAGGGCTACATCCCTACAGGGCTATAACCCTACGGGGCTACATCCCTACAGGGCTACATCCCTAAAGGGTTACATCCCTACAGGGCTACATCCCTACAGGGCTACATCCCAACAGGGCTACATCCCAACTGGGCTATGTCCCTACAGGTCTACATCCCTACAGGGCTACATCCCTACAGGGCTACATCCCAACATGGCTACATCCCTACTGGGCTACATCCCAATGGGGCTACATCCCTACGGGGCTATATCCCTACAGGGCTACATCCCTACAGGACTACATCCCTACAGGGCTACATCCCTACAGGGCTACATCCCTACAGGACTACATCCATTCAGGGCTACATCCCTACAGGGCTACATCCCTACTGGGCTACATCTCAAATGGGCTACATCCCTACGGGGCTATGTCCCTACAGGGCTACATCCCTACAGGACTACATCCCTACAGGGCTACATCCCTACAGGGCTACATCCCTACAGGACTACATTCATACAGGTCTACATCCCTACAGGTCTACATCCCTACAGGTCTACATCCCTAAATGGCTACATCCCTACAGGGCTACATCCCAACAGGACTACATCCCAACAGGGCTACATCCCTACAGGGCTACATCCCAACAGGGCTATATCCCTACAGGGCTACATCCCTACAGGGCTACATCCCAACTGGACTACATCCCTACAGGGCTAAATCCCTACAGGACTACATCCTTACAGGACTACATCCCTACAGGACTACATCCCTAAAGGGCGACATCCCACCAGGGCTACATCCTAAATGGCTACATCCCTACAGGACTACATCCCTACAGGGCTACATCCCAACAGGGCTACATCCCTACAGGGCTACATCCCTACAGGGCAACATCCGAAATGGCTACATACTATAATATAATAATAATATGCCATTTATCAGACATCCCTACAGGGCTACATCCCTACAGGGCTACATCTCTACAGCGCAACATCCAAAATGGCTACATCCTTACAGGGCTACATCCCTACAGGGCTATAACCCTACGGGGCTACATCCCTACAGGGCTACATCCCAACAGGGCTACATCCCTACAGGGCTATAACCCTACGGGGCTACATCCCTACAGGGCTACATCCCTAAAGGGTTACATCCCTACAGGGCTACATCCCTACAGGGCTACATCCCAACAGGGCTACATCCCAACTGGGCTACATCCCAACGGGGCTATGTCCCTACAGGGCTACATCCCTACAGGACTACATCCATACAGGGCTACATCCCTACAGGGCTACATCCCAACATGGCTACATCCCTACTGGGCTACATCCCAACGGGGCTATATCCCTACAGGGCTACATCCCTACAGGACTACATCCCTACATCCCTACAGGGCTACATCCCTACAGGACTACATCCATACAGGGCTACATCCCTACAGGGCTACATCCCTACTGGGCTACATCCCAAATGGCTACATCCCTACGGAGCTATGTCCCTACAGGGCTACATCCCTACAGGACTACATCCCTACAGGGCTACATCCCTACAGGGCTACATCCCTACAGGACTACATTCATACAGGGCTACATCCCTACAGGTCTACATCCCTACAGGTCTACATCCCTAAATGGCTACATCCTTACAGGGCTACATCCCAACAGGACTACATCCCTACAGGGCTACATCCCTACAGGACTACATCCCTACAGGGCTACATCCCTACAGGGCTACATCCTAAATGGCTACATCCCTACAGGGCTACATCCCTACAGGGCTACATCCCAACAGGGCTACATCCCAACAGGGCTACATCCCTACAGGGCTACATCCCTACAGGGCTACATCCCAAATGGCTACATACCTACAGGGCTACATCCCTACAGGACTACATCCCTACAGGGCTACATCCCTACAGGGCTACATCCTAAATGGCTACATCCCTACAGGGCTACATCCCTACAGGGCTACATCCCAACAGGGCTACATCCCTACAGGGCCACATCCATACAGGGCCACATCCCTACAGGGCTACATCCCTACAGGGCCACATCCCTACAGGCCACATCCCTACATCCCTACATCCCTACAGGGCTACATCCCTACAGGACTACATCCATACAGGGCTACATCCCTACAGGGCTACATCCCTACTGAGCTACATCCCAAATGGCTACATCCCTACGGGGCTATGTCCCTACAGGGCTACATCCCTACAGGACTACATCCCTACAGGGCTACATCCCTACAGGGCTACATCCCTACAGGACTACATTCATACAGGGCTACATCCCTACAGGTCTACATCCCTACAGGTCTACATCCCTAAATGGCTACATTCTTACAGGGCTACATCCCAACAGGACTACATCCCTACAGGGCTACATCCCTACAGGACTACATCCCTACAGGACTACATCCCTACAGGGCTACATCCCTACAGGGCTACATCCTAAATGGCTACATCCCTACAGGGCTACATCCCTACAGGGCTACATCCCAACAGGGCTACATCCCAACAGGGCTACATCCCTACAGGGCCACATCCCTACAGGGCTACATCCCTACAGGGCTACATCCCAAATGGCTACATTCATACAGGGCTACATCCCTACAGGTCTACATCCCTACAGGTCTACATCCCTAAATGGCTACATCCTTACAGGGCTACATCCCAACAGGACTACATCCCTACAGGGCTACATCCCTACAGGACTACATCCCTACAGGACTACATCCCTACAGGGCTACATCCCTACAGGGCTACATCCTAAATGGCTACATCCCTACAGGGCTACATCCCAACAGGGCTACATCCCTACAGGGCTACATCCCAAATGGCTACATACCTACAGGGCTACATCCCTACAGGACTACATCCCTACAGGGCTACATCCCTACAGGGCTACATCCTAAATGGCTACATCCCTACAGGGCTACATCCCTACAGGGCTACATCCCAACAGGGCTACATCCCTACAGGGCCACATCCATACAGGGCCACATCCCTACAGGGCTACATCCCTACAGGGCCACATCCCTACAGGCCACATCCCTACATCCCTACATCCCTACAGGGCTACATCCCTACAGGGCTACATCCCTACAGGGCTACATCCCTACTGGGCTACATCCCAAATGGCTACATCCCTACGGGGCTATGTCCCTACAGGGCTACATCCCTACAGGACTACATCCCTACAGGGCTACATCCCTACAGGGCTACATCCCTACAGGACTACATTCATACAGGGCTACATCCCTACAGGTCTACATCCCTACAGGTCTACATCCCTAAATGGCTACATCCTTACAGGGCTACATCCCAACAGGACTACATCCCTACAGGGCTACATCCCTACAGGACTACATCCCTACAGGGCTACATCCCTACAGGGCTACATCCTAAATGGCTACATCCCTACAGGGCTACATCCCTACAGGGCTACATCCCAACAGGGCTACATCCCAACAGGGCTACATCCCTACAGGGCCACATCCCTACAGGGCTACATCCCTACAGGGCTACATCCCAAATGGCTACATACCAAACAGGTGCGACAAAATAGTAACCACGCACAAACAGGTGCGGAAATACTCCAGTAATAATGGAGAGAAGCTCAACCGAGCAATACACACAACTGACGGAAAATCACTTACACACAACACTAGACAAACACAACGAGAAACTTATAGGACACTAATTACGCCAAAACAGAAACAGGTGTGAAAACAAACAGACCAAAGCAAACGAACAAGAAACAAACAGCGGTGGCAGCTAGAATTCCGGAGACGACGAACGCCGAAACCTGCCCGAACAAGGGAGAGAGGCAGCCTCGGCCGAAACCGTGACAGAGCTCTACGGGGGCTCCCTGAAAATAAGACTGAAAAAAAAAAGTTATACTCTTTTAGCCCTGCCGGTCACAAAGGGCTCTGTACCATTTCTGTACTTAACCAGTCAGAAAAGGCCCTGTACCATTTCTGTACTTAACCAGTCAGAAAAGGCCCTGTATGATTTCAGTGCGTCACACATGCTGTCTGCAAGGAGGAGGTCAGAGAGGGGTGGGGTGTGTGTGAAGTGTAACGGAGGTGGTTCGGCATCACACTCATGTGATGAGTAACTTTGAGACCTGAAGACTTGCATTTGCTCGAGGAACTAATGCCTAGGCTTTAGCTCAGCGGTCGAATGTGGTCTTACGGAGAGCCGGGTTCGAACCCTGGTCAGTCACAGTAACACGTGTACTCTTTGACCAAAGAAGACACGGCTAGCTATGTTCTCTGATCTCCTACCTGTCGTCATATGGTTGTCACCACCAGTTCATTTGGCTTAGGCACCAATAACAAAACCAAGACTTGACGATGACATCATTCAGAAACAAAAGACACCCAACTGATAGAAATGTTGATCTTACTAGCCCCCAAGAAAAACAGCACGTACTAAAGAATGCTGACAGGAATAACGCTAAATTAAACCAGAAAAAGATAAGAGGCATCCAATGATAGAAATTACTACTATAAATGCATATATCAGAAACTGACTGTGTGATTGTGTGCTGTCAACATTGTCTAGTCAAGATAGATGTCATGGGGCAGTTTCCCGGACACAGATTAAGCCTAGTCCTGTAGTCCTGGACTAAAAATCAATCTCAAAGGAGAATCACCATTGAAAATAATTTTTTGTCCAGGACTAGGCTCAATCTGTGTCTGGGAAACCGCCCCATGAAGTCCACATAATGACTGGAAGGATGTACCAGATGTGGGTTAGTATTTAAAAATACTTACACTGCACTGGATTTAGTACAATGGTACCCAATGGCATAGTCCCAAAAGTGCAAACTCCAAGGTAAATCTGAATCCGAATCCGAATCAAGGACACTACAGAGGTGGCAGTCTGTCAACATGAGTCACAGTTGGTTTTTATCATGTTGGGTTGCAAAGTTATGGTCATTTTCTCAAAATTCCCAGGTTTTACAGACATTCCGGTTGGACGATTCCCAACATCAGAGACTGAACAGGAAATCTGGAATAATGTTAACAGAATTTTGCAAACCTACGTAAGACCATGTTAGCTCGCTGAGCCAAAGTCTAGAATCTAGAATAAGAAGTAGATCCTGATGGTCTGAGGATGTAGGTCAGTCTGGGAGGCAGCAGATATCACTCAGCCTGACTACTCACACGCTGAGACAAGTCCAAGACACACATACACACACACGTTGCACATACACACACATTGGAATCAACCAGCCGGACTTTCACATCAATCATATCTAGGCTCCAGATGTGTGTGTGTGTGTGTTCTCTGTCCAGTGCTCGATACAGATCTCCCGCTGATCAGTTTAGCCTTTTGAATAAGATTACATGGAAAGGGGGGACCTGATCCTAGATCAGCGTTCCAACTATGAGACTCTTTATGAATACTTGACCAGAGAAGCCTTAGGCCCTCTAGTCTACCAGTCTATGTTCTAAATGGCACCCTATTCCCAAAGGGCTCTGGTGAAAAGTAGTGCACTACGTAGGGAATAGCATGCCATTTGGGACACAGTCCTAATCTGTCAGTGTGGCTTCTTATCTTATCTTCTGTCATTACTCTTCCTGACTGAGGAGGCCTTCTGCAGTCACCCATGCAGTTGATTCCCCTAACCAGCTCAGAATAATAGACAAGGAGTATAGGACTCAATGTACGAGTCAAGGCAAAAAGGAATAATGAAGTTTTCTACTGCTACCATATGGATAAGACACACACTTATATACAGACACAGAGACACACACACACACACACACACCACTGATGGGATGCCTAGCCAAACCAAACAGCCAGTGAAACTGACTGACAGCCCTGCTCTGCCACAGACTGCATGGTTCATCATTCTCCTCTTACAACGAGAGCCAGGCGTGCACACACACACTCACTCACACACACACACACACACACACATACACACACACACACACACACACACACACACACACACACACACACACACATCTGGCTTACTGCATTGCATCTAAAGCCCAAGATTAAAGAATTCAACAGGGTGCTTCAATTCATGTACCTTGGTTGGACTGTGGGATAGAGGCAGTGACACAGAATTACAACAACACACAGATATGAGAACTGAGTTATTCAGTGAGCAACTCACAAACACTCTTGGGCTTTCTTGGGTGGTTGATTGAGGCTCAGGGTGTGTGTGTGTGTGTGTTTGCGTGCATGCGTGCGTCTGTGTGTGCGTGCGTTTGTGTGTGTCAGCCCTTAAACTAACGTGCTGGATGTTTTCTTAAGAGCAGCAGCAGGAACAGAGTGTTTTCCTCAAGCACGCATGGATGAAAACACTTCTGGAAATGACTACTCCAAATAGGAGGTACCAGTCACACTGGAATTATCCTGAACGTCAATCAAACAGGCTGGAGATGGAAGGCTTTCAGTCTGTTTGTAGGTCAAAGCACTTCAGAGTAGAATATTTCCTCTAGACACTGATCTGAGGGCTATTGTAGTCTCCCTCTTAATGATTAAGGTTAGGATTTCAGGAAGGTAAGCTTATCCTAGATCTGTACCTAACTGACTAATTTAAGACGGAGTAATGGTTTGATGATGACATTCTTAAAGGACACATTCTCCTGTATCAAACTCTCTTTGATAAGTAGAGGACACACGACTTTAAAACTGCCCATAGTTTGAGAACCTCACTTAGAAACATAGAAATGCATTCAGCCTCACCCAATAGGTCTGTGTCCAACCACAGACACTAAGACGCGTCAAAGCATCAAAGACACACAGAATCACACAAACCCTTTCGATAGCAAAATAAAATAAAAACTCCAGAGGCAAAGTCTCATTACGAAAACCCACAGACACCTCTGTGAGACTGACAGCCGTGCAGTATCCCTCCGCCGACACCCAACCACCTCAGTCACTCAGGTCACAGAGTTTAAATGAAACTTCTCCAGAAGACACTGTGATTTGAGCTCTGAGAAGGGAACATTCGAGGGCGAGGCCATCTTGGTGGATCCTATTTGACTTCCCAACACAGATCGCAGCACGGTACAGTTCATCAATCTCCCCGAGTGGAATATCAATTATCATCCCAATATACAGTATCATCCAAATATCATCCTGATCTAATAAAGAACAGACTTGATGACCTGAAGATGATGGTTCCATTGGTTGTGTCCCAAATGGCAACCTATTCTCTTTATAGTGCACTACTTTCACCAGGGCCCATAGGGAAAATATATTGTTCTGTACAGATATTGAACATATATTATATAGTGAAAATCTACTATTACTATCAGAGGGAGGAAGAAGAGAAAGGCTTCAGGAGAAGACTTCTCAGGGAACTACAGTATTCACCCCCCTTGGCATTTGTCCTATTTTGTTGCCTTACAACCTGGAATTAAAATTGATTTTTTTTGGGGGGGGGGTTGTATCATTTGATTTACACAACATGCCTACCACTTTGAAGATGCAAAATATTTTTTATTGTGAAACAAACAAGAAATAAGACAAAAAAAACAGAAAAGTCTCTTGGGGTATGTCTCTATAAGCTTGGCACATCTAGCCACTGGGATTTTTGCCCATTCTTCAAGGCAAAACTGCTCCAGCTCCTTCAAGTTGGATGGGTTCTGCTGGTGTACAGCAATATTTAAGTCATACCACAGATTCTCAATTGGGTTGAGATCTGGGCTTTGACTAGGCCATTCCAAGACTTTTAAATGTTTCCCCTTAAACCTCAAGTGTTGCTTTAGCAGTATGCTTAGGATCATTGTCCTGCTGGAAGGTGAACCTCCGTCCAAGTCTCAAATCTCTGGAAGACTGAAACAGGTTTCCCTCAAGAATTTCCCTGTATTTAGCGCAATCCATCATTCCTTCAATTCTGACCAGTTTCCCTGCCGATGAAAAACATGGTGTTCTCGGGGTGATGAGAGGTGTTGGGTTTGCGCCAGACATAGCGTTTTCCTTGATGGCCAAAAAGCTCAATTTTAGTCTCATCTGACCAGAGTACCTTCTTCCATTATTTGGGAAGTCTTCCACATGCCTTTTTTACAAACACCAAACGTGTTTGCTTATTTTTTTCTTTAAGCAATGTCTTTTTTTCTGGACACTCTTCCGTAAAGCCCAGCTCTGTGGAGTGTACGGCTTAAAGTGGTCCTATGGACAGATACTCCAATCTCCACTGGGGAGCTTTGCAGCTCCTTCAGGGTTATCTTTGGTCTCTTTGTTGCCTCTCTGATTAATGCCTTCCTTGCCTGGTCCGTGAGTTTTGGTGGGTGGCCCTCTCTTGGGAGGTTTGTTCTGGTGCCATATTCTTTCCACTTTTTAATAATGGATTTAATGGTGCTCCGTGGGATGTTCAAAGTTTTTTATATTTTTTTATAACCCAACCCTGATCTGTACTTCTCCACAACTTTGTTCCTGACCTGTTTGGAGAGCTCCTTGGTCTTCATGGTGCCACTTGCTTGGTGGTGCCCCTTGCTTAGTGGTGTTGCAGACTCTGGGGCCTTTCAGAACAGGTGTATATATACTGAAATCATGTGACTGATCATGTGACACTTAGATTGCACACAAGTGAACTTTATTTACATTTACATTTTATTCATTTAGCAGACGCTCTTATCCAGAGCGACTTACAGGAGCAATTAGGGTTAAGTGCCTTGCTCAAGGGCACATCGACAGATTTTTCACCTAGTCGGCTCGGGGATTAGAACCAGCGACCTTTCGGTTACTGGCACAACGCTCTTAACCACTAAGCTACCTGCCGCCCCACTTGGATGAGGAAAGGAGGAGGTTCAGATTTCTGTTTGGTTGTCTCCATTATTTAACTAATTATGTGACTTCTGAAGGTAATTGGTTGCACCAGATCTTATTTAGGGGCTTCATAGCAAAGGGGGTGAATACATATGCACGCACCACTATTTCGTTATTAATTTTTTAGAATTTTGTTGAAACAAGTGATTTTTTTCATTTCACTTCACCAATTTGGACTATTTTGTGTATGTCCATTACATGAAATCCAAATAAAAAATCAATTTAAATTACAGGTTGTAATGCAACAAAATAGGAAAAACGCCAAGGGGGGTGAATACTTTTGCAAGGCACTGTAAATAACATATATTGAAAATATATTGAACTGTATTGAAAACATATTATACCGTAAACATGACTTTAAGTATGTCATGAAGTAGCTAAATGTGAAATATCTCTGCTTGAATTTATACGAGATACCGAATAAAATATGCGCTGGCAACGTATCCTATTAATTTCTGATTCGCCAGGAATCTCTGAAATATTCCAGCTATGTTCATTAACCAAATCAGAATGGGAGGTCCAGCTTGGCTGCAAAGGCTCCTGTGGCCTCACACAAGGTTAAACAAGTATGTATGTGTGTGTGCTGTTGCTGTTGAAGTCACTGAGGAATAACTCATACCATTTATCCCAAACTTTAAAATATCTATCACTAAAAAACAAAACACGTATTCTACACCTCTAAATCCTCCACTCCTCACCTCTCCACATACTGCCACTGACACCCCATTTACTAAACTCTCACACCCTACACCCTCACTCCACTTTACAACTCCCCCTGTATCTGCCCAACAACTCTCATCCTCTGGTCTACCAAACTACACCCCTTACCCCTGAAGCCTAACACTAACCCTTCCCCAGCCCCTAAAACGTACGCCCTACCCCACTCCCAAAACGTCAGTCATCTTGACCTCTAGCCTCTCAACCCTTCCCCAAACACAATATATGATGTGTAAGACTACTAGACACCACAGGTGCTGCTTCACTGACTGGCATTTAAACGTTCAGCAGCCGCCTTTCATTCTTATCTATCCTTTATTTAATCTGGTGATAAATAAACATAAACATATTTTTTTCAAGAGACCATGCCATCAAGATGGAAAGTTAGCAAGCTTTCCCCGCCGGTAACAAGGGTTCCATTTTTCACACACATACGCACACAGCATGCCATACATGAAAGTACATGCACATGTTTGCACGCACGCACTTACACACACACACACACACACACAAACACACACTCTCCCTCTCTCTGTCACACACACATGCATGCACGCAATCACAAACACACACACACCAAACATCTCCCCCCTCTCGCACATACGCACACACACACACCTTGACCAGCTCCACTCATTCGACACCCAGCGACCATCACTCATCCGGCAGATCCAAACATTTGATCAGAGGTTCATTCCTACGAGGCCCTGGTGTGGCTGCAGGCTTTAGCAGGCTAATTCCCCTGTTGCCAATTTGTCAGGCAGTGATTCTGAAGGCAGGGAAGGGAACGTAAACTGGAGGTTGTGAGAAATAGGAGGCTGGCTCCGTAAATCATCTGTCAGAGCCGAGCAAGAGGCTGCGTTCAAAATGCCCAGAGGTAACACTGTGATTCATCAGGACTAGCTGCTGTTTATAGAAGGGATTGGCAACGATGTGCAACTGTTTTGCATGTGTGTGAGTATGAACACATTGGGAAAATAGAGTGGTTGATGATCTTAACAACACACATACACACGTGTAAACACAGACAGACTCACAAACAGACACACATGCACACACACACACACACACACTCACACACACACTCACATTAGTTGCTTATCCTCTCAGACAACGGTTATCATTATTACTTCTACAAGGGAAAGGAATGAGGATATATGTTTTTATCGTGTTATCTACTACAGAGGCCATTCCATTAAAACAACACAACATGCATTTCCATACAGCCCCACCACAATCTATCATTTTGTTTCAACCCTCCAACTTAAAGGATAAGTCCAGGATTTTACAACTTGATGATAGATGGTTCCTCACCCTGAAAGTAGGAACCATCTAACATCAAGTTGTTAAAATCCTGAACTTCCCCTTTAATGGTCTGATTAGAACACAATCAGTTCTAGAAGATCAATCTTCATTGGCTTCCAGAGTTCTACCACAATCCCCAACAGGTAGGTTTAGTAGTTCTAAGCCTGGCTGTAAACCTTCACTTCATTTAATACTGTACCAGATGAACTATTGCCTGTAATTAAACCACCATTAGTGTCCGCATAAGCTACAGGCCATGTGGAATTGTGGCTAGCGGTTAGCTTCAGACACAAAATGGCTCCACCGTGATTAGGAAATAATGCAATAAAGGTACAAATGTGTGTTTTAAGTTGTTCTGCAGACCAAGGTTTGCAGGCTTGACTAAACAAATAAAGAAAAAAATACATTAAAATAGTTATGTGGAGGGAGTAGGATGAAGTTGTTCTCAGTCACTGATCTAAGGTCAGTTTTGCGTTTTCTCCCTATAATGGTTTGGTACTGGATTTGGGGGTCGGGAAAGGTCAACATCTTCCTCAGGACGGTAAAGGTCATGACCTCAGGAACCTGGGCGGCCATCTTACAATCACAGGAACAAGGAAGTAAACAGACTTCCTGTGTGATAGACTATACAAACAAACAAACAAAGGAATTGGAATTCTGGGAATTTTCATGTCCACTGAATTCCATGCCATGCAAATGCTATGCAAAGATCATTCAATACCCAATTTTTATCTAACAGTATATTTGACCTCAAACTGTCTCTTAAGTAAATACAGGAAGTCAAGACTGTGTAAGCATTGTGGATTAATTGGACTAGTAAGTGGGATCGGATTTGTGTGCTTTTACAAGTGATTTTTCTCTCAATGTTTGGGTTTCAGATGACAATGCTCTCTCAAATAGTTACACAATGATAATTATGATGCATAGCACTTATAAGGTATGGCATATTTCACATGGCTCTCAAAGTACTTTGCGAGTAACTCACCTTATCCACTACACAAACTCTCATTAAGGTTACTACCAGTGGAGGCTGCCGCTTTGGGCTGGATGTGTCAATGTCAATGTGTAGTTCATACATGCAAAATCTATGAGCAGAATTATTGTCTCACCTCAATTAGCCACGAAATCACTAGTCTGAAAATGACTGGCTGCGTTTCAAACACATAAAAGACACATCCTCCTCCACTTACCCTCACCTTATGCCCTTGGGGAAATCCCTGTGGCCATCTTTGCTGTCGGTCCAAACAATTAGCCAAGCAAGGGAAATTGGCAACGTTAGCCCCTCAGCCCTCGTTTTTGATCGAGTGTGCGAGTGTATAAATCTGTTCAGCTTTTGGAAACGTTAGCTAGCTCATACAACTTTCCCTGACATCACACTTATATTATACATTGTAATTTTTGATGTACCTGATATCGTCGGATGGCTAGCATTCCATGTCTGCGGATGTGTTGTCTTCTAGCCAAGATATGAAATGCAATGTGATGTAGTAGGCAATTTTCGGGGACCACTTTTGGCTCGTCAGCGCTACTTTCAGAACTACTGGCTAAAAAGTATACAAAAGTACAGGAGAATCTCTTTAAGGTTACTACATTAACTACTACTGAGTAACTCACCTTATCCACTACAAAAACGTAAATTAAGGTTCCTACATTAACTACAGTGTCATGGAAAAGCATTTTCTCACTGTTACAATGGGGTATCAAAAAATCTAAGAAGAACCTTTACAAGTATATTCTATTGTATTGTGGGAGGAACAGACATATTCTCATCATTAAACATGATACACATGTTTGGGTGAGCTTGACTGGTGTGTTCCTAGCCTATATGCAGACCCACCACTACACACCTTTTCCATAGACGACACAATCAGACAGCAAATATAATGTAGTATCATGTACACACACACACACACACACACACACACACACACACTCACATACAGTTGAAGTTGGAAGTTTACATACACTTAGGTTGGAGTCATTAAAACTCGTTTTTCAACCACTCCACAAATGTCTTGTTAACAAACTATAGTTTTGGCAAGTCAGTTAGGACATCTACTTTGTGCATGACACAAGTAATTTTTCAAACAATTGTTTACAGACAGATTGTTTCACTTATAATTCACTGTATCACAATTACAGTGGGTCAGAAGTTTACATACACTAAGTTGACTGTGCCTTTAAACTGCTTGGAAAATTCCAGAAAATGATGTCATGGCTTTAGAAGCTTCTGATAGGCTAATTGACATCATTTGAGTCAATTGGAGGTGTACCTGTGGATGTATTTCAAGGCCTACCTTCAAACTCAGTGCCTCTTTGCTTGACATCATGAGAAAATCAAAAGAAATCAGCCAAGACCTCAGAAAAAGAATTGTAGACCTCCACAAGTCTGGTTCATCCTTGGAAGCGATTTCCAAACGCCTGAAGGTACCACGTTCATCTGTACAAACAATAGTACGCAAGTATAAACACCATGGGACCACGCAGCCGTCATACTGCTCAGGAAGGAGACGCGTTCTGTCTCCTAGAGATGAACTTTCTTTGGTGCGAAAAGTGCAAATCAATCCCAGAACAACAGCAAAGGACCTTGTGAAGATGCTGGAGGAAACAGGTACAAAAGTATCTATATCCACAGTAAAATGAGTCCTATATCGACATAACCTGAAAGGCCGCTCAGCAAGGAAGAAGCCACTGCTCCAAAACCGCCATAAAAAAGCCAGACTACGGTTTGCAACTGCACATGGGGACAAAGATCGTACTTTTTGGAGAAATGTCCTCTGGTCTGATGAAACAAAAATTGAACTGTTTGGCCATAATGACCATTGTTATGTTTGGAGGAAAAAGGGGGACGCTTGCAAGCCAAAGAACACCATCCCAACCGTGAAACACGGGGATGGCAGCATCATGCTGTGGGGGTGCTTTGCTGCAGGAGGGACTGGTACACTTCACAAAAATAGATGGCATCATGAGGAAGGAAAATTATGTGGATGTATTGAAGCAACATCTCAAGACATCAGTCAGGAAGTTAAAGCTTGGTCGCAAATGGGTCTTCCAAATGGCCCCAAGTATACTTCCAGAGTTGTGGCAAAATGGCTTAAGGACAACAAAGTCAAGGTACTGGAGTGGCCATCATAAAGCCCTGACCTCAATCCTATAGAAAATGTGTGGGCAGAACTGAAAAAGCGTGTTCGAGCAAGGAGGCCTACAAACCTGACTCAGTTACACCAGCTCTGTCAGGATGAATGGGCCAAAATTCACCCAACTTATTGTGGGAAGCTTGTGGAAGGCTACCCGAAACGTTTAACCCAAGTTGAACAATTTAAAAGCAATGCTACCAAATACTAATTGAGTGTATGTAAACTTCTGACCCACTGGGAATGTGATGAAAGAAATAAAAGCTGAAATAAATCATTCTCTCTACTATTATTCTGACATTTCACATTCTTAAAATAAAGTGGTGATCCTAACTGACCTAAGACAGGGAATTTTTACTAGGATTAAATGTCAGGAATTGTGAAAAACTGAGTTTAAATGTATTTGGCTAAGGTGTATGTAAACTTACGACTTCAACTGTAGCAGCCACTCCTTCCATTGACGGAACAGCCTCATAGTTATCCATAACATTACGGTCTATAGTTGTAATACAGACATACTGTAGTATTTCTTATGATTGCATGCCACTCAGAATCTGGTTCCTCGCAGGCCAGTCACAGGTGGTGTAGAGTGAAGTTGATCTTAGGTCAGTTTTGCATTTTCCTCACTAATGGTTAAAGGGCAACTCCGCCACTTTTCAACCTCATATACATTATCTCCAGCACCAAACCAGTATCTAAATATGAGAAAACGGTGCGTTTCTATGATCTGTGGTTAAAAAGATAAGAACAAAGGTCCTAAAAAATGCTTCAGGGTAGATTAAAAGTAAGAAAAACATTGATTTTCAAAACCTGCAACATGTTTTTAACCAGAGAAAGGGTATCTTCTTGCTCCCTACGTCACCGCAAATCTGATAGGGTTTTAACTTTTTAACTTTTTTACGTTATGTTATTTTTTCTAAAAACGTAGAAAGGCACCGCTTTCACAGATGTAGCCACTGGTTTGGTGCTGGAGAGAATGAAAAGGAGGTTGAAAAGTGGGGTAGTTGCCCTTTAAGGTAAGGATTGGGAGAACCCTGTGGGTTTCCAGCCTCGCCATGCCAGACCACTGCACTTACACACCTTGTGTGCTCAAATACTATTTGTTTGTGTTTTTATTGAACAAAGAAAAAGTTTCAGTCAAAGGGTAGTGGGCCAGATTTGAACCCAACCCATGCCTCTGTCATGTGTGTGCCAGGCTCAGCAGCACTATCCGCTGGACCACAGGCCACATGCTCAAACACTTGACTGTCTACCCAATTGATCATGCAATAGTAGACATTATTAAATAGAAATGGAAAAAGAAACCTTATGACAGTTAACTTTATTTTTGTGGAAAGAAAACAACCTTCTTTCAACTGCAGAATGATCAATTGACTTTGCTTCATTAAAATAGTGTAAAACCTTTTGATTCTAATAGAAGTTGTATCAATCAAATTGTATTTATAAAGCCCTTTTTACATCAGCAGATGTCACAAAGTACTATACAGAAACCCAGCCTAAAACCCCAAACAGCAGTAATGCAGGTGTAGAATCAAGACTCTAGTAGTTATCGGATTCATCCTTAAATCTCATTGCGCTGTCGTCCATGTTTAAATCATCGGTGACACACAGAGGAGTGGAAGCACTCCTGGGGGCAGGAGAACATTCCAATATTAGGGTGCCATGGTATTTCTGTCTCTCTGATGAGAACTAACCCTGGAGGGAGGGGAGGGGAGGGGAGGAGGGGGAGAGAGAGAGAGAGAGAGAGAGAGAGAGAGAGAGAGAGAGAGAGAGAGAGAGAGAGAGAGAGAGAGAGAGAGAGAGAGAGAGAGAGAGAGAGAGAGAGAGAGAGAGAGAGAGAGAGAGAGAGAGAGAGAGAGAGAGAGAGAGAGAGAGAGAGAACCTGGGGAGGAAATGAGTCCTGTGGCTCACTGGGGTAATGATGAGAGCAGATGAGCCTCAAAATAGAACACACACACACTTGCACTCCCACACACCACAAACGTGTGCTTGTGCGATGCACGTGCACAAACACACACACTGAGCCTCGACCAAAAACGTATACCCAATCACATCTCACATCTCCCAGGAGCTGTCCAATCAGCAACTCCCATTGCACCAACGGAAGGAACTCTGCATGCTCTCCCAATTAAAACCAAATTTTCCCAGGAACCCCCCATTGACTAATACAACCTCAAATACTCTGACCCTTCACAGGTCAATGGGCGCTCTGATCATAGAACTACAATTACACACACACACACACACACACATACAGTATACACACACACACAGACACACACACGTTTTCCCATCTTTACCAAGAGCTCTGGCACAGGGGGTATAATGCTTCCTCCGTAACCAAAGTTTTGTTGGTTCCAGCCCCACTCCAGCTGTTCCCCCTCCATCGCTACATTTGTACTGTGTAAAAGAGCATGACTGCGTCTCAAATGGCACCCTATTCCCTACATAGTGCACTACGGGCCCTGGTTAAAATAGTGCACTATGTAGGGAATAGGGTGCCACGAACAGTATGTTTACATCAACTCAGGTCACCCTGAGAGCTCTCATGGGTTACATCCCAAATGGCATCCTATTCCATATATAGTGCACTCAAAAGTAGTCCACTATGGAATAGGGTGCCATTTGGGACACACCCTTGAGAGCTCTCAGGGTGACCTGAGTGGATCTAAACAGACTGTCTGTTGTAAATAGTGCAGGCTTAGTGTATACAGGACTCTACTGAAGCTCCATTATAGACTACAGGCTTATACTCTTATATCCTAATCAGGTCTGTTGCTCTGGACATTTGTTTACTTTTCTGCCTAGCAACAGTTACCAGCAGCCATGGCCAAGTGAGTCCGTGAGGATTAAAATATACTGTATACACTGTGTTGTGTGCGCGTGTGTGAGTGCGTGTGCGTGTACCCAGTCGTTGGCTGACCGTCCCAGCTTAATTTGACTCTGTTATAAATGGGGACATTAATGGATGGATGTATCCCAGTGTGACTACAGTAGAGGTTTTATGCCAGCTATAGCAACAGCACAAACAGCATCTGGTTAACGCGTTCAGATTCAGAACCCTCGAGGCGCTCTAATAACGCTTCTGCTTATTCAACACAACACTTCTGTTACTGTTCGGTCCTTTAGTCCACTCCTGGTAAGTGCTTATTGGATAAGTGGAAACTGAAGTGCATCTCAAGTTTAAGTGCAACGTAAAGTAAATGTACATGTTGTTCATTTAACAGACACACTTATCCAGAGCTTCTAACAGGAAGTGCATTCAACATAAAGTGGCAATCTGTGCAGTGGTGGAAAAAGTACCCAATTGTCATACTTGAGTAAAAGTAAAGATACCTTAATAGAAAATTACTCAAGTAAAAGTGAAAGTCACCCAGTAAAATACTATTTGTGTAAAAGTCTAAAGGTATTTGGTTTTAAATATACTTAAGTATCAAAAGTAAATGTAATTGCTAAAATATACTTAAGTATCAAAAGTAAAAGTATAAATAATTTCAAATTCCTCATATTTAGCACACCAGACGGCATCATTTTCTTGTTTTTTAATGGGGGCATGCTCCAACACTCAGACGTCATTTACTAATGAAGCATGTGTTTAGTGAGTCCGCCAGATCAGAGGCAGTAGCGATGACCAAGGATGTTCTCTTGATAAGTGTGTGAATTAGGCAATTGTCCTGTCCTGCTAAGCATTCAAAATGTAACAAGTACTTTTGGGTGTCATGGAAAATGTATGGAGTAAAAAGTACATTATTTTCTTTAGGAATGTAGTGAAGTAAAAGTAAAAGTTGTCAAAAATATAAATAGTAAAGTAAAGTACAGTTACCCCAAAAAACGACATTACTTAAGTAGTACTTTCAAGTATTTTTACTTAAGTACTTTACACCACTGAATCTGTGATTGGTACATCCATTTTTTGGACTTTTAAATTAATGATATATACCCTCAAAACATGGTTAAAACTATACTTTTGATATCAAGAATGGCCAGTCCTTGCATCTATAGCTCTGAATTTGAGAGTGGTTACATTTCCCCAGCCCCATCTCTCAGCTGTTTACCAAAACAGTGGCAGGGTAACAGCTTTGTTACTGTTTGAACTTCAGATTTCCCCTTTAAGGTAGTTAGGTAAGACAACCACATATCACAGTCAATGTATGTAAAACTTTCCTCAATAAAGCAGTTATCAACAAAACCAGTGCTAGTAAGAAAATACCCTGATCAAAAGTAGTGCACTACACTCGGTCTGCCGAGTGGCGCAGTGGTCTAAGGCACTGCATCGCAGTGCTAGCTGTGCCACTAGAGATCCTGGTTCGTATCCAGGCTCTGTCATAGCCGGCCGCGACCGGGAGACCCATGGGGCGGCACACAATTGGCCCAGCGTCGTCCAGGGTAGGGGAGGGAATGGCCGGCAGGGATGTAGCTCAGTTGGTAGAGCATGGCGTTTGCAACGGCAGGGTTGTGGGTTCGATTCCCACGGGGGGCCAGTATGAAAGAAATAAAAAAAATAATGTATGCACTCACTAACTGTAAGTCGCTCTGGATAAGAGCGTCTGCTAAATGACAAAACATTTAAATGTAAAATGAATAGGGTGCCATGGGCCCTGGTCAAAAGTAGTGCACTACATAGGGTGCCATGGGTCCTGGTCAAAAGTAGTGCACTACATTGGGAATATTAGTTCCATGGGCCCTGGTCAAAAGTAGTACACTACATAGGGTGCCATGGGTCCTGGTCAAAAGTAGTGCACTACATAGGGAATAGGGTGCCATTTGGGACTCAGACATAGTTCTATATGACAATTCGAGAATGAATCATTGATACACTGTAGGTCCCACCAAATGCGGCGTTAGATCCAATGAATTACATTCATCACATGGTCCTACAAGGAGGAGGAACCATAGTTCGCTGGTCCCTGATTACTAACACACACACACACACACACAGACCGAGAAACAGACACACACAAATAGTTGACGAACACTGGTCTACAACACTGCTTTCCACGAGAGGGCTGTTCTGTGACAGCCAACATCTGGGCTAACATAGCGATGGTACAGGACATTCTCTACGATTCAAAACACACCAAACTGAATCACACATACTTAAGCATGTTCCAGCTATGGTTTGGTCCTAGGGGGGTTAGAGAGGCGGAGAGCGGGAGGGAGGGAAATCGCTGGTTGCTAATACAATCAGATACACATGTCATGACATGGCCGTCGGAAATAGACTGCAGACGGAAAACAGGGATGGGAAAAAATAGAAGGATGGTAAAAGAGGATGTCACAGATTACCCAAGAGTCTGATGAGAGTAACAGCCACAGTATTTAAAGAGCCATCATCAGGACGGTGTGTTTGTGTGTGTGTGTGTGTTTGTGTGTGTGTGTGTTTGTGTGTTTATGTGTGTGTGTGTGCGCATGATGCCTGTATGTGTATGTGACTGAGTCCACCATTAGGCCTAACAGATGATTGGTTAGTCTGATGGATGTAAGAGGACTGTTAGATAGAACCGAACATCTTTTAAACATTACAGACTGTTTCTACGTCAAATAGGGCTCTGGTCAAAAGTAATGCACTATATAGGGCAGGGGTATTCAACTCTTACCCTACATGGTCCGAAGCCTGCTGGTTTTCTGTTCCAACTGATAATTAATTCCACCCACCTGGTGTCCCAGGTCTAAATCAGTCCCTGGTTAGAGGGAAAAAACGCAGTGGAACCGGCTTCCCAGTCCAGACTTGAGTTTGAGGGATGTAGGGAAAAGGGTGCCATTTGGGACGTGACCGGTTTTTGCTTCTATCATTACCAGGCAGTGTGTCAAGACAAACATCGAGACAACACCAACACACAGTGAACACGTCAAAGTGTGATGAGAGCACCCCAAATGGGACCTTGTTCCCTACAGTGTAATAGTTGGATCCGAGCCCTATTGGGCCTGGTCAACAGTAGTGCACTGCATAGATAATAGGGGGCCATGTGGGACGCACCCTTTGATGTTTGATGGAGCAAATTTCTTCTCAGGTTTTACTGTAAACACTGAACCATTAGCTATTATTTATCAGCACTGTGTACAGTATATTCACATGTTCCTATGTGAAGTCCATCTGGTTGTAATAATACACATCACATGGACAGACTGGGACCAGAAATCATCCTAGGCATTTCTAACACACTGGCCCATTTGTGTTCCTCGAAGCTCCCATTATCCAAATAATGATAATTCTGCACAAAACCCCCAACTTAGACAGGCCCACCGGGCTAAAGATGGACCAGCCCATCTGGCATTTGCCCGAACTGCCGAATGGGTAGTTTCTGACGCATCATCATTGACAATAGGTCTGGTGATAAGCGTTTTGAAAGGAACGTACAAACAGAGATTTCCCATGAACCGCATCGTACGACCGACGTGAGAAATAACAAACAGTCGAAAGCTGCTGAAATGCCCCCGATTATATTAGTTTGTTTTCACAAGCATCACCATTACATGGAAGGCATAAGGCCCAGTGTGTGTGTGTGTGTGTGTGTGTGTGTGTGTGTGTGTGTGTGTGTGTGTGTGTGTGTGTGTGTGTGTGTGTATAGCTTCATAGTAAACATAGCCAGTCCCTAACCCACAGTTACCCTTTAAAAACCTCAAAAACCACATCACTCAAGTCAAACAGAGACATCATAGTTCAGAGAACGACATTGACTTTCAACTTGGGGTTCATTGAATCAAACAAATCAACCAACGCATTATCATCATAAGCGTTGCTATGATGTATGAGCAAGAATATATGGCTGTGCTATCACTCTTCATCAATCAGTAGTGACATATAGTCATGGGAGAAAAACTCTGCATCCACCCACTCCACAATATAGCTGTGTCCCAAATGGCACCCCATTCCCTATATAGTGTACTACTTTAGACCAGAGACCTATGGGCCATGGTCAAAGGGTTCCATTTGGGAGGCAGACTATGTTTCCTGACCTAAAGGACAAGAGCTAATAAAGCAATAGAGCATAACAGCCTAATGGCTCTCATCAACAGTAATGTCCTGGGGTTTGGTCTAGCAGCCTAATGGCTCTCATCAACAGTAATGTCCTGGGGTTTGGTCTAGCAATCTAATGCCTCTCATCAACAATAATGTCCTGGGGTTTGGTCTAACAGCCTAATGGCTCTCATCAACAGTAATGTCCTGGGGTTTGGTCTAACAGCCTAATGTCGCTCATCAACAGTAATGTCCTGGGGTTTGGTCTAGCAGCCTAATGCCTCTCATCAACAGTAATGTCCAGGGGTTTGGTCTAGCAGCCAAATGCCTCTCATCAACAGTAATGTCCTGGGGTTTGGTCTAGCAGCCTAATGCCTCTCATCAACAGTAATGTCCTGGGGTTTGGTCTAGCAGCCTAATGTCTCTCATCAACAGTAATGTCCTGGGGGTTGGTCTAGCAGCCTAATGTCTCTCATCAACAGTAATGTCCTGGGGTTTGGTCTAGCAGCCTAATGTCTCTCATCAACAGTAATGTCCTGGGGTTTGGTCTAGCAGCCTAATGTCTCTCATCAACAGTAATGTCCTGGGGTTTGGTCTAGCAGCCTAATGCCTCTCATCAACAGTAATGTCCTGGGGTTTGGTCTAGCAATCTAATGCCTCTCATCAACAGTAATGCCCTGGAGTTTGGTCTAGCAGCCTAATGCCTCTCATCAACAGTAATGTCCTGGGGTTTGGTCTAGCAGCCTAATGCCTCTCATCAACAGTAATGTCCTGGGGTTTGATCTAACAGCCTAATGTCTCTCATCAACAGTAATGACCTGGGGTTTGATCTAACAGCCTAATGATCTGGCAGTCTTTAATTCGCTTTAATTAGATCTCTGTTTTTTAAGATGTGATATTGTGGGTCCATTTAACGGGAGGAGCACCAATTGTACTGTACTGTACACAAACACACACACACACACACACTTCTTAGTGGTACACACTGATCTGGGATGAGGCAGGCCCTATTAGCAGGAATCTTATAGCAGGTGAAACAGAATGCCCGAACACCAAAGGTCAAGGAGTCACAGAAGAGGAATTGACTCTGTCTCCCACCAGTCTCAAGTAGAACGATGCAATTTAGGATGAACTTTAATGTCCCAAGGGGAAAATTGTCTTAGACATACTTTTCAAAGTGGCTAGTAACTCACTATGAGAATCTAACTAGCTAGATCAGATACACCATTGAACAATGTGAACTGCTGAAGGGTTGGGACCTGGGTTCAAACACTTCTTGAAATCATTCCAAATATTTCATATGAGCTTGATTGAGTTTCCTGGCTTAATGGACCAATAGATAAGTCAAAAACTGCAAACCCAGCCCACCTGGCACTCCAGACAGGCCAGAGGAAAACGTTTAAAGTATTTGAAAGATCTCAAATAGTATCTGAACCCAGATCTGGTTGGTATGAACCAAAATATACACTGAGTGTACAAAACAATATTTCCATGACAGACTGACCAGGTGAATCCAGGTGAAAGCTATGATCCCTTATTGATGTCACTTGTTAAATACACTTCAATTACTGTAGATGAAGGGGAGAAGACAGGTTAAAGAAGGATTTTGAAGCCTTGAGACAATTGAGACATGGATTGTATATGTGTGCCATTCAGAGAGTGAATGGGAAAGACAAAAGATTTAAGTGCCTTTGAACAGGGAATGGTAGTAGGTGTCAGGCGCACCGGTTTGAGGGTTTCAGGAACTGCAACACTGCTGGATTTTTCACGCTCAACAGTTTCCCGTGTGTATCAAGAATGGTCCACCGCCTAAAGGAAATCCAGCCAACTTGACACAACTGTGGGAAGCATTGGAGTCAACATGGGCCAGCATCGAGGTGGAATGCTTTCAACACCTTGTAGAGTCCATGCCCCGATGAATTGAGACTCAATATTAGGAAGGTGTTCCTAATGTTGTGTACACTCAGTGTATATATAAGGTGACTACAGGAATGTATATTAGACTACAGATTGTAAATAACAACGCGCATGCCCCGCCAACCAGAGGATCAGTCTTTTTCAGCCATCTATTTCCTGTGTTTGAGGGGTGCAAACTCCACTTGTCACCTAAATCTCGCTGGATTGATTGCTTTCATCTTACTCCTGCGACTCTTTCATAC
>NW_028156533.1:0-25342 GCF_964263955.1 Coregonus lavaretus
TTTCTTATGAAAGATACAGTACTTCTCAAAGAAAGATGATAATATGTAGCCTATATCTATTGCCTACATCAAGCAAAATAGATAAACAGGGGCAGAATACGTGTTAGTTGATAAACAGTATGTCGAAATAAGACACTAACTGATACAGAGCACTTGAGGTATAATATAAACCATAATCTTTATGCATACATAATCTTGACGTCTCTCTCTCTCAGTCTGAGTGTGGAGTCATCGATTTAACAGGCCTGTAAATCATTGATACTCTGGCTTCATCTCTGTTGAAAATCTGGAATAGAATCAATGAATGAATGTCAGCCATAGGAGAGCCTTTTAAATCTATATAAGCATGGGAAGGGTGATGTTGGGAAGGATCCATAGTATTCATTAAGAGTAAAATCTGGTATGATAATGTGCTGAGTTTGACTTTTATTTATTTCGACCATCCAAATGCACTTGCACCTTATAGAAAAGGATACAGCCAAAATGTTTCATGCCAATTTCAACACAGGTGATTTATAACTACTGTAACCAGTTTTGTACGAAAAGGTAACATATTGGGTTGATTATGAAACATATGATAGCGGGATATAACATATTACGATAAGACTTCCATTGGCGGTCAAAGGTGCTTCATGGTGAGGAGTTTATTTAAGGGGACATTAAATATGGATGAACTTGGCCAATATCTGTGCAATGATTCAACACTTTCTTAAACAACATTGCCTGTTACACTTCTCAATGTTAATAGGTTGGGTATTCTCCCCTTAGCAAATTATTCACGCATAAAACAAAACAGGAGAATTACAACAGATTCAATGAAATTGAAAATAAAATAAAACCAGCTCATATTAAATAAACAAATTGTTATTCAATACATGTTAAACTTACGCAAAAAATGTTATGTTCACTATAGCCATAAAAAGTAACTCCAGGCTTCTGATACAGTACCTCTGGTTAATATGTAGACATGGTTTTGAAATGCCTAAATCTCAACGTAAAAAACCAAACAGACAAACAACAGCAAGCATGAACTAAGAACAAACAAAAAGTTAAAAAAAAACTTGTAAGGAAATATGAGTATGAATGGGAGAGGTATCTACTGTACATTAGGACACATTGATGTTGCTTGTGTGTAATGTGACCCAACAAAAACAAAATGCGCTCCATGCAGTATGTCGAGAAAAGCCTCCACACCTCTGCCGATACAGACGTAGGATCTTAATTTGTTGCTGAGAATTTTTCTGCACAGCAGGAAATGCAAATTTGTAGTGTATTCGAGGTAAAAAAAAAAAAAGGCTTCTAAAGTTTCTGATTTCCACTTTAAAATATCAGCCTTGATTTGCCCTAATGAAAAATATATCTTTAATTATAATCCACATAATAATATACATTTCCTATTGCTGCATGATTATTTTCCTGCTGTACTAAATTGGCTCAAATTAAGATCCTACATCTGTATATAATCTCATTTTATACAGCCAAAGAAAATGGCTAAATTTGATATTGGAAAATGTACAAGTCAGGGGGGGGGGGGGGGGGGGGGTCACCACCTACATTGAGGAATACTTGTGAACCATGATGTGTACCTATCACCATCACTGCTATGAGCTGCAGTCAGCCAAGCTAACTGTTAAGGTACACTGTGTCAATGTGTGCTTAGTATACGTATGAACTAAAGGTAATGGATTACAGCCCTCTACAGTGCTAAACACACAGCGAGAAATAATGGGTCCATAAGTTAAAACGATTTACAAAAAACAATACAGTTACGGGCAATTCCAGAGGAAAAATAAAACACAGCACAAAAAAAAAAGAGAGCTAAAAAAAAAGTAACTATCTTAAAATAGATCCCCTTATTAGAATACAGCTGATTTATAAAGCTTCCTGTTCATTTCTACCATTAATGTCATAGGTGATTGGTTGCCAGCTATTTGGTCTAATGGCAGTGTGACATGGTTTATACCTCTTAATTATAGTTAGATTATTGCCTGCCTCGGCTGTTCCGGGGAAGCCCGGGGTGTGGACCCGCCCTGTCAGCTCTTTCTGTTTCTGGCAAACTCAACTCCAGAGATCTCAACTTCATTGGTTGTTAAGCATAACATATGGAATGCCTCTCTCTCTTTCTCTCTCCCTCTCTCTCTCTCTCTCTCTCTCTCTCTCTCTCTCTCTCTCTCTCTCTCTCTCTCTCTCTCTCTCTCTCTCTCTCTCTCTCTCTCTCTCCTGCTCTCTCTCCCTCCCTCCCTCTCCCTCTCTCCTGCTCTCTCTCCCTCCCTCCCTCTCCCTCTCCCTCTCCCTCTCTCTCTCTCTCTCTCTCTCTCTCTCTCTCTCTCTCTCTCTCTCTCTCTCTCTCTCTCTCCCTCTCCCTCTCCCTCTCCCTCTCTCCTGCTCTCTCTCCCTCCCTCCCTCTCCCTCTCCCTCTCCCTCTCCCTCTCCCTCTCCCTCTCCCTCCCTCCCTCCCTCCCTCCCTCCCTCCCTCCCCTCCCTCCCTCCCTCCCTCCCTCCCTCCCTCCCTCCCTCCCTCCCTCCCTCCCTCCCTCTCTCCCTCTCTCTCTCCCTCTCTCTCTCTGAATAATTACACTATTCTCAGAAGGCAGTGCCTATAGCCATTAGGGTAAATTAGCAGGCTCGTCAATGTCTTGTTTTAGGAGTGCTGTAATCGCAAATGTAGTTATATAATTTTTTATGATGTAGATTGTATATATGTTAACCGAAACACACAATATACATCATATAACAGGCTTGTAGATAACTACTTATTATCAGACTAAGTAGGAAATGTGATAGCTTAGTAATAAGAAAACATACATTTGATTATAAGTTACAGAGGTTTTACATCAATACAACATGTTTAATGTCAATATTTCTATCGACTGCTATATAACGCAGCTGCCTGTTTACCGCTTCAGTTCCCAGCAAGGCAATAAAAGACCAGATAGAAAGTCAGGTCCGCGTATTAAAAGAGAGTAGCATCCCGGAAGGATTCACAATCTGGCCCGGGAAGGTGTAAAGAGAAGCTGACGGAAAGGGAAAGAAGGAAGTGGGAAGAGAAAGAGGGAGTTAATTTAACAGATTAACCTGTCCTGAGAGTGCAAGCTGGGGAAGTGTGAAGCTGCCATGTGTGTGGAGAGGTGGGGAGCTCAGCTAGCAAAGTGCTAGCAACGTGGGGATCTCGGCTAGCAAAGTGCTAGCAATGTGAGGATCTCGGCTAGCAAAGTGCTAGCAATGTGAGGATCTCGGCTAGCAAAGTGCTAGCAATGTGAGGATCTCGGCTAGCAAAGTGCTAGTAACGTGGGGATCTCGGCTAGCAAAGTGCTAGCAACGTGGGGATCTCGGCTAGCAAAGTGCTAGTAACGTGGGGATCTCGGCTAGCAAAGTGCTAGCAACGTGGGGATCCCGGCTAGCAAAGTTTTAGCAATGTAGGGAGGTACAGTTTGCAAGGTGCTAACAAAGTGCTAGTATTGGCAGAGCAACATGCTACAAAAGAAGGGAAGATGAAACTACACCAAAAACCCCAAAACTGATTGCATCAAGACCGTTTTTTTTTGCAAGGCTCAACAACTTTTTTCAATCACGCCTGGAGTATTTGACTCTCAATGGATTTGCTTAGTTTCGGTCTACACTGGAAAAAATGACCCATTAGCTGTGTTATTAAACTGACACTGTGATCACTATCACCTGCTCAACCATGCTGTTTACCAAAGGAAAAAGCTGTGGACTGACGTTTCCCCATTGGTTTGGCAAGTTAACCGTGTCAGGCTGGAGTATCATTACGCCTCACGGAGAGATTTGGCTCAATGATCTTGTGAAAGGCAGCGTATTAGCCTAGCACTGGAGCAGGTCCTACATGGCCTCTGCCTGTCTGTCTGTCTGGTTCTTTCAAACTCTCTTGTTTCCTTAGGAGTGGATAGTAAGGCAGGGATGTGCAGACAGCAACAACAACAACAACAACAACAACAACAACAACAGCTTCCAGAGACTTAAGCTCAGCTGTCTACAAAATAAAAATATATCTAATATAGACATCCTGAGCTGGGCCCTGTACCGCTGTGCAATTTCACAGCTAAAGGACTGAAATATCACCAGAGTCGGAGAAAAGTGAATCAAGCAACACACAAATGCCCCTCCTAAAGAAGAGAGAGGGGTATAAGTTCATCAATCACTTCCCCTCTCTGGAACCCAGCGAGGGAAGGAAATCCATCCCTCACACTTTTAAACAATATTCTCTCCATCTTTGTCATCAGCCGCTTGCAGAATTGCCACAAATGTCCTCACATAAATTGTTTCAGTAGGATATGTCAGCTCTCTGGCAGGCAGGCAGGCAGGCGCAACAATGGCTGATATTTTTTGAAGAGAAGAGACTTCAGCTCAACAACTGCTGGACTAAACGTTACAATCCTGATGCTGCAGGATTATTTTGCTGCGACAATACTGGTCAAATTAAGATCTCACATCTGTGTTGACGTGACAAGAACTGGCTAGGATGGATTGATTGTCCAGAAGCAGCATGTCACTATCTGGCATTATAAAAAGAGCTTTCTGTACTAAGGGGTCACAGAAATCATTGTCCATCTTTCATGCCTACAGTACATACAGGTGTATGATCTTAATTTGACCAGTTTCATCACAGAGTCAAATAATCCTGCAACAGGAGGATTTGATTATTTAAAACAAAGTGACAATTTCTAACGGGACATTTGTTTTGATAGCCTACAGTAGGCTATAGTTTAGGTATAGGCTACAGCTGCATTTTGGATTCACTTGTATGTAGGTGTCACAGGAAGGCCCTGAAAATGGTCAAAGACTCCAGCCACCCAAGTCATAGACTGTTCTCTATGCTACTGCACGGCAAGCGGTACCAATGCACCAAGTCTAGAACCAACAGGACCCTGACCAGCTTCTACCCCCAAGCTATAAGACTGCTAAATAGTTAGTTAAATAGTTAACCAAATAGCTACCCGGACTATCTGCATTTACCCTTTTTGACTCATCACATACAATGCTGCTACTGTTTATTATCTGTCCTTTTATTCCTAGTTATATGTACATACAGTGCATTCGGAAGGTTTTCAGACCCCTTGACTTTTTCCACATTTTATTATGTTACAGCCTTATTCTAAAATGGATCAAATCAAATAAATTCCTCATCAATCTACACACAATACCCCATAATGACGAAACAAAAACAGGTTTGTAGAAATGTTTGCAAATTTATTACAAATAAAAAACAGAAATATCTTATTTACATATGTATTCAGACCCTTTGCTATGAGACTCAACATTTAGCTCAGATGCATCCTCTTTCCATTGATCATCCTTGAGATGTTTCTACAACTTGATTAAAGTCCACATGTGGTAAATTCAATTGATTGGACATGATTTGGAACGACACACCTGCCAATATAAGGTCCCACAGTTGACAGTGCAAGTCAGAGCAAAAACCAAACCATGAGGTCGAAGGAATTGTCCGTAGAGTTCCGAGACAGGATTGTGTCTGCAGCATTGAAGGTCCCCAAAAACACAGTGGCCTCCATCATTCTTAAATGGAAGACGTTTGGAACCACCAAGACTCTTCCTAGAACTGAGGGAGAAGGGCCTTGGTCAGGGAGGTGACCAAGAACCCGATGGTCACTCTGACAGAGCTCTAGAGTTCCTCTGTGTAGATGGGAGAACCTTCCAGAAGGACAACCAACTCTGCAGCACTCCACCAATCAGGCATTTATGGTACAGTGGCCAGACGGAAGCCACTCCTCAGTAAAAGGCACATGAAAGCCTGCTTGGAGTTTGCCAAAAGGCACCTAAAGACTCTCAGACCATGAGAAACAAGATTCTCTGGTCTGATGAAACCAAGATTGAACTCCTTGGCCTGAATGCCAAGCGTCACGTCTGGACGAAACCTGGCACCATCCCTACGGTGAAGCATGGTGGTGTTAGCGAAAGAAGATGAACGGAGCAAAGCACAGAGAGATTCTTGATGAAAACCTGCTCCAGAGCTCTCACGACCATAAGCACACAGCCAAGACAACGCAGGAGTGGTTTCAGGACAAGTCTCTGAATGTCCTTGAGTGGCCCAGCCAGAGGCCGGACTTCTCTGGAGAGACCTG
Organism: Coregonus lavaretus; assembly: GCF_964263955.1. Lineage (NCBI taxonomy): Eukaryota > Metazoa > Chordata > Actinopteri > Salmoniformes > Salmonidae > Coregonus > Coregonus lavaretus. The sequence goes on from NW_028156533.1 coordinate 6,102, forward strand.
AAAATAGCTATGCAGCGACACTCCCCATCCAAACTGACAGAGCTTGAGAGGATCTGCAGAGAAGAATGGTAGAAACTCCCCAAATACAAGCTTGTAGAGTCATACCCAAGAAGACTCGAGCCTGTAATCGCTGCCAAAGTTTGCTTCAACAAAGTACTGAGTAAAGGGTCTGAATACTTATTCAAATTTAATATTTCCGTTTTTTATTTTATTTTAAATTTGCAAAACTTTGTAAAAACCTGTTTTTGTTTTGTCATTATGGGGTATTGTGTGTATATTGGTGAGGGGAAAAAAAAACAATTTAATCCATTTTAGAATAAGGCTGCAAAGTAACAAAATGTGGAAAAAGTCAAGGGGTCTGAATATTTTTCGAATGCACTGTATATACCTCCATTACCCTGCACATGTATATAGCCAAGTTATCGTTACTCATTGTGTATTTATTATTACTTTAATTATTATGTATTTTACTTTTCTATTATCTCTCTATTTTCTTTCTCTCTGTATTGTTGGGAAGGGCCCATAAGTCAGCATTTCACTGTTAGTCTACACCTGTTGTTTATGAAGCATGTGACGAATACAATTTAATTTAATTTTGTTTTATTTGATAGTGGAGACCAATATCTATCTTGTGTTAATGAGCTATATAAAATGATGATTGTTGACGTGTATGGCTGCATTTCAGATACATTTTTTTTTTTACATTTGAAAGTCGTAGCAGTAGGACCTACAGTAGTAGGACATTTATTCTGTCCGGTTCTTTAGCATTTGAGCGAGTGAGAGAGAAAAGATAACTGTGGGGTTTCAGTGAAATTATGTTAATCAGGAGGATCATATGAAATTCTCAGCGACAACAGAGTGATCAAATTTAGATTCTACATCTGTATAGTTTTCTATGCACAACGATGGAGGTTTATGTTCCATTTCAATGTGATTGTGCGAAGAGCTTGCTATACACAAGGAGTGTGCGCCAAGTGTCACAGGAGTTAATCTGTCACTTCATTCATTCTTTTCCTTCTTTCTTCATTCTTCCATTGCTGTATATCTTCAGATATGCACATAGAGACATCCAATAAGAGACACAAGCATTGGTACAGATTTAAGATTGATATGTCTGACACCAGCTAATAGCACACTGGAAATACATCTGATATAGAAAGTGCAGTAAGTAGAGAGAGAAAAAAAACACTAGGGAAACTCAGTAGGGATAAACACTAGGGAAAACACTAGGAAGAACACTAGGGAAACTAACTAGGAAAAAAACTATAGGAAAAACACTAGGAAATAAAACTATAGGAAAAAAAAACTAGGGAAAAACACTAGGAAAAACACTAGGAAAAACACTAGGGAAACTCACTAGGAAAAACACTAGGAAAAACACTAGGAAAAACACTAGGGAAACTCACTAGGAAAAACACTAGGAAAAACACTAGGAAAAACACTAGGGAAAAACACTAGGAAAAACATTAGGAAAAACACTAGGAAAAACACTAGGAAAAACACTAGGGAAAACACTAGGGAAAAACACTAGGGAAAAACACTAGGAAAAACACTAGGAAAAACACTAGGCAAACTCACTAGGGATAAACACTAGGAAAAACACTAGGAAAAACACTAGGAAAAACACTAGGGAAACTCACTAGGAAAAACACTAGGAAAAACACTAGGAGAAAGATAACTGTGGGTTTTCAGTGAATTTATGTTAATCAGGAGGATCATATGAAATTCTCAGCGACAACAGAGTGATCAAATTTAAATTCTACATCTGTATAGTTTTCTGTGCACAACGATTGAGGTTTATGTTCCATTTCAATGTTTTTGTGCGAAGAGCTTGCTATACACAAGGAGTGTGTGCCAAGTGTCACAGGAGTTAATCTGTCACTTCATTCATTCTTTTCCTTCTTTCTTCATTCTTCCATTGCTGTATATCTTCAGATATGCACATAGAGACATCCAATAAGAGACACAAGCATTGGTACAGATTTAAGGTTGATATGTCTGACACCAGCTAATAGCACACTGGAAATACATCTGATATAGAAAGTGCAGTAAGTAGAGAGAGAAAAAAAAACACTAGGGAAACTCAGTAGGGATAAACACTAGGGAAAACACTAGGAAAAACCCTAGGAAGAACACTAGGGACACTCACTAGGGATAAACACTAGGGAAAACACTAGGAAAAACACTAGGGAAACTCACTAGGAAAAACACTAGGGGAAAACACTAGGGAAAAACACTAGGAAGAACACTAGGGAAACTCACTAGGGATAAACACTAGGGAAAACACTAGGAAAAACACTAGGAAAAACACTAGGAAAAACACTAGGGAAAAACACTAGGAAAAACACTAGGGAAAACACTAGGGAAAAACACTAGGGAAACTCACTAGGAAAAACACTAGGAAAAACACTGATCTTGTTACAGCAAGTCAAACTCAGTGTGAGTCAGTGCCTCTGTCTGAAATGTTCTGAGGTGTTGTCCGCCCTGTGTCTTGTCAGAGGCTTGGGAATTTTCAACAGACTGATATTCAGCTTGGCTTGTGTAATTCTAGTCTGTTTCACCTGCAATATTGAAACTTAACTCATTCATCTGAAAAATACACAATGTGAAAGTTGATGAATCTTTAATGGCAAGTTGAAAACTGCATTGGTATAAAATATGACCTTGATACAGTATTTGGGCTTATTTTATGTGGTTTCAAATTCCTATTTTGGAGCATAATAAATCATTTTCAGTCACTGCGTTACTTACACTATTTAGGATACAGTTTCACAGGAAAATAACTGTGTCCTAAATACAGGAAAATAACTGTGTCCTAAATACAGGAAAATAACTGTGTCCTAAATACAGGAAAATAACTGTGTCCTAAATACAGGAAAATAACTGTGTCCCAAATACAGGAAAATAACTGTGTCCTAAATACAGGAAAATAACTGTGTCCTAAATACAGGAAAATAACTGTGTCCTAAATACAGGGAAATAACTGTGTCCTAAATACAGGAAAATAACTGTGTCCTAAATACAGGAAAAATAACTGTGTCCTAAATACAGGAAAATAACTGTGTCCTAAATACAGGAAAATAACTGTGTCCTAAATACAGGAAAATAACTGTGTCCTAAATACAGGAAAATAACTGTGTCCTAAATACAGGAAAATAACTGTGTCCTAAATACAGGAAAATAACTGTGTCCTAAATACGGGAAAATTGCTGTGTCCTAAATACAGGGAAATAACTGTATCCTAAATACAGGAAAATAACTGTATCCCAAATACAGGAAAATAACTGTATCCTAAATGCAAGAAAAGATGCAGACACGATCACATAGATAAGACAAACACACTCATCATTTAAGTGATAATTCCAGAGAAGCCGGTGTTTGGAGGATATAGTGGCACGGGTATATTGGCACCGTGCCGATATACCCTCCAAACACCGGCTTCTCGGGCATTATCACTTTTATACAACGGGTTTATACAATGGGTTACAAACATATTCAATAATGATTTACATATTTTCATCCTTCCACGAGATATAGTCCCAACACAAATCTAGGGTTGCTACCCAAGCCAGCTGGTCGTTCATTCTATCGGTTCAGTTCCTAGAGACGCGACCCAGTCATTAAGTATTTTGTTCAAAATGTTATTAATTCGACCCAGTCGTTCGTTCTAAATGCTTTATTTGTCACATGAGCCGAATACAACAGGTGTAGACCTTACAGTGAAATGCTCACTTTACAAGCCCTTAACCAACAATGCATTTTTAAGAAAATAGAGTTACGAAAATATTTACTAAATAAAATAACAATAACAAGGCTACATACAGGTGGTACCAGTACCGAGTCAATGTGCGAGGTTACAGGTTAGTTCAGGTAATTTGTACATGTACAGTGCATTCGTAAAAAAAAATACTCCTCATCAATCTACACACAATTCCCCATACTGACAAAGCAAAAACTAGTTTTTAGATTTTTCTGCTAATTTATTAAAAAGAAACAACTCAAATATTACATTTACATAAGTATTCAGACCTTTTACTCAGTACTTTGTTGAAGCACCTTAGGCAGTGATTACATCCTCGAGTCTTCTTCGGTATGACGCTACAAGCTTGGCACACCTGTATTTGGGGAGTTTCTCATATTCTTCTCTGCAGATCGTCTCAAGCTCTGTCAGGTTGGATGGGGAGCGTCGCTGCACAGCTATTTTCAGGTCTCTCCAAAGATGTTAGATCGGGTTCAAGCCAAGGCTCTGGCTGGGCCACTCAAGGACATTCAGAGACTTGTCCTGAAGCCACACTCCTGCGTTGTCTTGTCTGTGTGCTTAGGGTCGTTGTCCTGTTGGAAGGTGACCCTACACCCCAGTCTGAGGTCCTGAGCGCTCTGGAGCAGATTTACATCAAGGATCTCTCTGTACTTTGCTCCGTTCATCTTTGCCTCAATACTGATTAGTCTCCCAGTCCCTGCCACTGAAAAACATCCCCACAGCATGATGCTGCCACCACCATGCTTCACCGTAGGGATGGTGCCAGGTTTCTTCCAGATGTGACGCTTGGCATTCAGGCCAAAGAGTTCAATCTTGCTTTCAGCAGACCATAAAATCTAGTTTCTGTTTTGGTACCCTTCCCCAGATCTGTGCCTCGACACAATCCTGTCTCGGAGCTCTACGGACAATTCCTTCGACCTCATGGCTTGGTTTTTGCTCTGACATGCACTGTCAGTAAACTGTGGGACCTTTATATAGACAGGTGTGTGGCTTTCCAAATCATGTCTAATCAATTGAATTTACCACAGGTGGACTCCTATCAAGTTGTAGAAACATCTCAAGGATGATCAATGGAAACAGGATGCACCTGAGCTCAATTTCGAGTCTCATAGCAAAGGGTCTGAATACTTATATACATTTTACATTTTAGTCATTTAGCAGACGCTCTTATCCAGAGCAACTTACCGTTAGTGAGTGCATACATATTTTCATACTGGCCCCCCGTGGGAATCGAACCCACAACCCTGGTGTTGCAAGCGCCATGCTCTACCAACTGAGCTACAGGAGGCTACAGGAGGCCTATAAAGAAGATATTTCAGTTTGATATTTTTTATACATTTGCAAACATTTTTAACAACCTGTTTTCACTCTGTCATTATGGCGTATTCTGTGTAGATTGCTGAGAAAAATAAAAATAAAAAGTAATCCATTTTCGAAGAAGGCTTTAACAAAATGTGGAAAAAGGTGTCTGAGTGATGTGCTGGGCTGTACGCACTACCCTCTATAGCGCCTTACGGTCGGACGCCGAGCAGTTGCCATACCAAGTGGTAATGATGGCTGGCAATGTTCTTATCCCTTGCTTGCTAGCTAGCCAACTTCGGCTAACACATTCACGTCAAACAGTTCAGCCAGAATAACAGCAAAGTAGCTGCATTTGCATTTGTTTAAGCTGTTTTCTAGTGATTCTTTGGGGATACATCCATAACAATGAGCTAATGATGCACGATTTCGCCTGGCATAGAACATGTGCTTTCTCGCCAGGACACTGTTCAGAGGAGCTAGCCAACAACACAGCTAACACAATCACTTAAAACTGAAGCTGGAATGACAGCAAACTAGCTGCATTTCGTGTTTTTATATAGGCATTTCTTTGTATGTATCCATAAAAAATCTGCTGATTCATGATAACGACTGGCTGAGAAAAGCTACCTTATTTCTCGTCCCGACCCCAACACGTTCATAACTATGGGATAGCTGGAGATCAAATGTCAATATTTAAACAATGTTGCAAATGTCGTAGAGACAGCAAGGTTTATACAAATCTCTGCTGTTGAAAACTAAATGTTAGTCTAAATGAAATGGGAGATAATGTCTAGATGCTTTTTACAGTGGAGATCAAGTTTATAAAATTGCCTGGCTGGGCTGATGAGACAGTGGATAGGGCAGTGAGATGGAACAGAGTAAATAGGTATTTCATCGTCATAGCTTTAGCCGGTGGTAACTTGTGGAATAGACACCGGCTGGAATGCGGCACACAGGATTAGACCCACCTGCTGTATAATTACCACTAAACCTCAGACTTTCCTTTATGAAGGTTGTTGAGAAACCTTTGAAGAACGTAAGGTTGCCAATGTGCTCCACAAGCCCTATGTTAAATATGCCCAGGCGTCTCCATGGGAGCTCAATGGGTGAGTCTGACAGCGCTGAATTAATTGGCATCCCTCCGAGAGGTTGTTCTCTAATAACATATCGATCGTCCAGGTCTGATATGCAAAACATCTGCCACAGTGTCGCTCCCAGGTGAGACGAATGCTCCAGGAATACCGTATCCCAGCCCTGTTGATTAGAGAAAGTATTTGGCCCAGTGATCACACTGAACCACAGTGTCATGTGTTCCTCCTTGAACCGTGTCAGGCTCCTTGTTTTGCTATGATCGGACAGACGGACAGATTTCACTTAAACATGGCTTCAACATACGGTATTAAAGAGGAGTTTGTTGGCGTTTTGGTCAGAGTTGTGGGAAACTCATGACTTCTTCTAAGTGTAAGGTTGTGGTGCTTTCGCAGAGGAGAGGCATTTATATACTTTTATTTTGAGTAAACATTTGTCTTGGCCAAACCAGTTGGCTGAATGTCGTCCTCAGTCTTTCACACAGTAATAGTTAAAAGCGATCAATAAGCCACCATATCTGTTTTGAAATAAAGTAACTTTGGCTTCAAGGATGAACTCAATATACCCTTAACACTGATAAATCAACATGCAGCTATTATAGAAAATAAAGAGTTGTGCCACTGCCATCATGTGTTGATTATCTAACTCGGGTCAGAGTTCAAAAGCCTTTGGAGCAGTCTCTTTTACAGCTTAGCTGAAGCAGTAAAAAGTTGAAATAAGTGGTCCGTGAAAACCTGTATTGACCAGCACACCTCATCGTTAAACAAGGTCAAGTGAAGGACAGATGAGGCACTCTGTATTAGATGTGACCAGGAGTGTGGACTGGCACTCAGCCAAGCAGGCTAGACTAGACTGACTGTTTATTCAATGGCAATGTTTCTGCCACCTTTGACCTTTTCACTCAAATTTACATACGTATGGCAACAAACGGAATGCCTTTACGTATTATGAAGGATTGAGTATCTGTCCTTTGCATAGAAAAATGGCATAGGATCTTGGTTAATTGTTCTGTGAAATAAATAAGGGTTTTATTTATCAGCAAAACTACTCATTAATGATCATCTACATATTAGTGTTTTCTAAACACAACAACATCCCAAGAAAATCATTTTCAACTAATAAACAATTAACAATGTCATTAAATAGGCCTATGGTTCAATCTGCACCTGATGACTTACTATGCTAATTGAAATGGACAGCTGCTGTATTAGAACTGATGATGTCCATACTGCCTGGTCTGCTCTGGAGGCCCAGGGCCAGTCCGGTGGAAGGGGACACAGAGCAGTGAGATGATAGAGGATCAGTAGGGGAGAGTGGGGTAGGTTGAGACATTCCTTACATTCAGCATCACTCCGACAAGGGAAATACAGTATTCTTTCTAACAAATATATATACCTATATTTCAGGATGTTGTGTATCTCTGGAAATAATCAGAATTCCTGTAAACATTACAGTTTTGAAAACATAGCTTGTCCAATGAAAGTGGTCTCTTGGCACAACTTACCCCGGGTGTGGGGTATGTTGAGCCCGGGACAGGGTAAATTAAGCCACCTACAAATGTCTGTACTGAATGAAATATTACCACTACCTTTTTAAAACCATGTCTATCTTTATTTCCCAAATACAATACAATCACAACCGCTTTTATGTCTTTTAATCATTTTAAGCATCTTTTAACACAGGCTTAACACAGGCCCTGTGTAGCTCAGTTGGTAGAGCATGGCGCATGCAATGCTAGGGTTGTGGGTTCGATTCCCACGGGGGCCAGTATGAAAAAAATAAAAAAAATAATGTATGCACTCACTAACTGTAGGTTGCTCTGGATAAGAGCGTCTGCTAAATGACAAAAAAAAAAAAATGTTAACACCTAACAAAACACTTTGTACTTTTAACCAAGCATTACGCCTTGGAACAAAACACTTCAATTTACTCAACTTGCCATTGGCTCAACCAATACCTGAACTTACATTTACATTTACATCATTTAGCAGACGCTCTTATCCAGAGCGACTTACAAATTGGTGCATTCAACTTATGATAGCCAGTGGGACAACCACTTATTTTATTTTATTATGGGGGTGTGGGGGAGGGGGGGTAGAAGGATTACTTTTATACTATTCCAGGTATTCCTTAAAGAGGTAGGGTTTCAAGTGTCTCCGGAAGGTGGTCAGTGACTCCGCTGTCCTGGTGTCGTGGGGGAGCTTGTTCCACCATTGGGGTGCCAGAGCAGCGAATAGCTTTGACTGGGCTGAGCGGGAACTGTGCTTCCGTAGAGGTAGGGGGGCTAGCAGGCCAGAGGTGGATGAACGTAGTGCCCTCGTTTGGGTGTAGGGTCTGATCAGAGCCTGAAGGTAAGGAGGTGCCGTTCCCCTCACAGCTCCGTAGGCAAGCACCATGGTCTTGTAGTAGATGCAAGCCTCAACTGGAAGCCAGTGGAGTGTGCGGAGGAGCGGGGTGACATGAGAGAACTTGGGAAGGTTGAACACCAGATGGGCTGCAGCGTTCTGGATAAGTTGTAGGGGTTTAATGGCACAGGCAGGGAGCCCAGCCAACAGCGAGTTGCAGTAATCCAAACGGGAGATGACAAGTGCCTGGATTAGGACCTGTGCCGCTTTCTGTGTAAGGTAGGGTCGTACTCTGCGAATGTTGTAGAGCATGAACCTGCAGGACCGGGTCACTGCTTTGATGTTAGCGGAGAATGACAAGGTGTTGTCCAGGGTCACGCCAAGGTTCTTTGCACTCTGGGAGGAGGACACAATGGAGTTGTCAACCGTGATGGCGAGATCATGGAGCGGGCAGTCCTTCCCTTGGAGGAAGAGCAGCTCTGTCTTGCCGAGGTTCAGCTTGAGGTGGTGATCCGACATCCACACTGATATGTCTGCCAGACATGCAGAGATGCGATTCGCCACCTGGTTATCAGAAGGGGGAAAGAAGAAAATTAATTGTGTGTCATCTGCGTAGCAATGATAGGAGAGACCATGTGAGGATATGACAGAGCCAAGTGACTTGATGTATAGAGAGAATAGGAGAGGGCCTAGAACTGAGCCCTGGGCGACACCAGTGGTGAGAGCACATGGTGCTTCCTAGGGTTAGAGGCAGATGCTTGAAATTTTTAGTGGTAGAAAGTGGCTTTCGCAGCGGAAACAGAGGAAGATAATGTAGAGAGGAGGGAGTGAAAAGATGACAGGTCCGCAGGGAGTCTAGTTTTCCTCCATTTCCGCTCGGTTGCCCGGAGCCCTCTTCTGTGAGCTCGCAATGAGTCATCAAGCCACGGAGCTGGAGGGGAGGACCAAGCCGGCCGGGAGGATAGGGGACATAGAGAGTCAAAAGATGCAGAAAGGGTGGAGAGGAGGGTTGAGGAGGCAGAATCAGGAGATCGGAGGGAGAAGAATTTAGCAGAGGGAAGAGATGATAGGATGGAAGAGGAGAGAGTAGCGGGAGAGAGAGAGCGAAGGTTGCGACGGCACATTACCATCTGAGTAGGGGCAGAGTGAGTAGTGTTGGAGGAGAGCGAGAGAGAAAAGGATACAAAGTAGTGGTCGGAGACTTGGAGGGGAGTTGCAGTGAGATTAGTAGAAGAACAGCATCTAGTAAAGATGAGGTCAAGCGTATTGCCTGCCTTTTGAGTAGGGGGGGACGGTGAGAGGGTGAGGTCAAAAGAGGAAAGAAGTGGAAAGAAGGAGGCAGAGCGAAATGAGTCAAAGGCAGACGTAGGGAGGTTAAAGTCACCCAGAACTGTGAGGGGTGAGCCATCCTCAGGAAAGGAACTTATCAAGGCATCAAGCTCATTGATGAACTCTCCAAGGGAACCTGGAGGGCGATAGATGACAAGGATGTTAAGCTTAAATGGGCTAGTGACTGTGACAGCATGGAATTCAAATGAGGAGATAGACAGATGGGTCAGGGGAAAAAGAGAGAATGTCCACTTGGGAGAGATGAGGATTCCTGTGCCACCGCCGCGCTGACCAGATGCTCTCGTGGTATGCGAGAACACATGATCAGACGAGGAAAGAGCAGTAGGAGTAGCAGAGTTTTCTGTGGTAATCCATGTTTCCGTCAGCGCCAAGAAGTCGAGGGACTGGAGGGTAGCATAGGCTGAGATGAACTCTGCCTTGTTGGCCGCAGAACGGCAGTTCCAGAGGCTGCCGGAGACCTGGAACTCCACGTGGGTTGTGCGCGCAGGGACCACCAGATTAGAGTGGCAGCAGCCATGCGGTGTGAAGCATTTGTATGGCCTGTGCAGAGAGGAGAGAACAGGGGTAGACAGACACATAGTTGACAGGCTACAGAAAAGGCTACAATAATGCAAAGGAGATCGGAATGAAATGAACTAAACATCTGGGAAAGCGAGAGAGCGGAGCCTCCCTTACTTACGTTTCACTGAAACACTCAAATATAACTCTCCCAACTTCCACTTTAGAAATTATAATTTTTGTAAACTACAGCGATTCAATGTTTTCTAGGAATAGACTCTAACTTAGTTTATTCAGCTACCTACTTGGTACAGGATTCTTCCGTGAAAACCGCCCAGGGCACCGTATCCTATGACGTCATAGCTAACTAGCGTGCTAGCTTCCAATAACACGATTTAGCACCAATACTCGGTTACAACAAACTACCAATAGTGTGTTAACACGCTAAACAGATCATTCGAGTCCGTGTCTAACGTTGTGTAAAGTTTTGGGGTTAGTTTTGAGAGTGTGAGTGAGTACGTTGTCAACTTATTCAGCCAGTTAGTTAGCTAGCTAGAATAGTTAGCATATTAGCTAGCCATTGCTCTCTGTCAACGAACCAACCCCTCCTCCCACGGTATGAAACACACAGAGAGAGCCAAACTAACGTTAACTAGTCACCCATGTCTTGAATTCCTTTTGAACGACTCTGGTTACCAGTATGTAAAAATAAAATAAAAATAAATGTAGGTTATAACTTACCCTTAGTAGCTACTGTTAGCTAGTAAAGTGTAAAGCTAGCTACTGAATCGATTTAGCCAGTTCACGTCTGTCCCAACGGAGAGAAAGCATCTCCAAACATTAAAGCTAGGTCGTTCCAGCTATTGTTTAGTTAGCTATCCAGGTAGCAACAAGCTAGCTACATTTCGAGTATAGTAGCTACTAACTACCTAATGTTAACGCTTCAGATAATGAGGTTAGAAAAACAGCTGAATGGTAGGTAGCTAGCTGGCATAATTACAGGTACTCTTAAGCGTGAAATAACATTGGAAATGTTAAGTTGCGTCAATTCAAATCTGGTATTAGGAACAAAAGACGTCAATACACGTCTTCTAAAATAGACTAGTATTTTAATTAATGCAAACCACTTCAATGGTAAATAGGATGCTCGTATATACGGGTCCACTGAAATACCACGCAGGGCACTCAGAGAACTGATCCATTGTTCTGAGTTCTTCTTAAAATACTCTGACAGAGATAGTTCCTGCTCCCTGCTGGCCTATCAGAGTAGAGACTGAGCGTGGTTTAGACTTACTCAGCCTATCGTTGGCGCACAGGCTGGTCCCATTCCCTTGGCGCTTCACTGTTGCACACTGTTGCCAGGCATAAGTTTGTTATCATCACAACCTGTCCAGAGAGTCGGCACTTTTGCAGTTCACATGTCCTTGAGCGCTCTAACAAAGAGGCAGTGTTCGTGTATGTGTCTGTGAGAATCACAAGTTCTTATCTCATCCTACCCCCTAACGTTCCTCACATGAATCACAGCTTGTTATGTGAAACAATTTATATCAGTTCAGTACAAACCCATTATGTTTAATCATTAATGCATTCCTTCTAAGCTAGGCATCACATCTAGTTATGAGAAAATAGACCCCCACAGAAACAACTATCCACAGTTGCTAATAGTTACCAGTAGCTACCCGCTAGCTAGCTAGCTTTATTGGTCCAGGTAGTGGGTTAGCTAGCCTCGTGCTTCACCGGGCTCAGCCGAATACAATACTTACCTACAATAAATACCTACAATAACTACCTAGATAAACTACCTACAATACCTAACTACAATACCTTCCTACAATCCAAATACATGGTTTAAGCTTTACTCGACACCATATAAAGAAGAAGCCAAGCTTACCTCCCGCTTAGAGAAACACAACATCATCCCATCGCGTCCTCCTTCACCGCATAGGCCCAGATGTACCCCATGGCAAACATTTTGACTATATTAGCCCACACAGCTACAAAGATGCACTTTCATGCTAGGTTAAGGACGTCATATTGAAGCTTATAGAGACTCCAACTGATGTATAGAACCATCTTAAAACAAGGCAGCGGTAAACATGTCCTCCCCCACAAATGATGCATCGCCCCCCCTTGGGCCAATCAGTGTAATATTGTAAAGGACGGATCTCTGTGGCAAAACGCATCATTCACCCAAGTTTCATAAAAATTGGGCCAGTGGTGTCTGAGATTTCGCGGTGACCGCTACAGCGCCACCATGTAGTCGATATGAATGTTCTTGCATTTGTGAGTCTTGACAGTGTTTGCAACAAATTTTGTTACAATACCAATATCCTTGGCTGATTTATTTGCATTTACAATGGCTTATGAAAGTATTCACCCCCCTTGGCATTTTTCTTATTTTGTTGCCTTACAACCTGGAATTAAATTAGATTTTTTTGTGGGGGTTGTATTGTTTGATTTACACAACATGCCTACCACTTTGAAGATGCAAAATATGTTTTATTGTGAAACAAACAAGAAATAAGACAAAAAAACAGAAAACTTGAGCGTGCATTACTATTCACCGCCGCAAAGTCAATACTTTGTAGAGCCACCTTTTGCAGCAATTACAGCTGCAAGTCTCTTGGGGTATGTCTCTATAAGCTTGGCACATCAAGCCACTGGGATTTTTGCCCATTCTTCAAGGCAAAACTGCTCCAGCTCCCTCAAGTTGGATGGGTTCCGCTGGTGTACAGCAATCTTTAAGTAACACCACAGATTCTCAATTGGATTGAGGTCTGGGCTTTGACTAGGCCATTTCAAGACATTTAAATGTTTCCCCTTAAACATTTACATTTACATTTTAGTCAGGTATTTTTATAGCGCACAAGGCTATGGGCCAGAAGGTTGAGGGTTCACAGACCACCGTGGAGAAGAGTGGGGTGGAAAGATCTCCTTTCAAATAAAAGCATTGCATGAATCCATCATCACATTTGCAGGTCGGAGAATAAATTGCCTTTTATAAAAATGTCATGCAATTCTACGTCATTTTCTATATTAGCAGAATCTTTTGTAATGCCACACAAATTATCGAAATTCCAAGCTAAGAATGAACAGAGAGATAGGCCTGTGTGTTCATCTTATCATATTTATCCAATGCCAAATCAGTGTGTCTTGTTTGCAACAAAACTGTCCCTGTTTGCAAATAATCTGAGAAATCTTTAGGAATCGGAGCATGGTACTTAGTTACTAACTAGTAGTTAGTAAAAACTAGTAACTTTAACTAGTATTAGTTACTTACTTGAGCCTACCGACGCAGATTTTTTATTTATTTAACTGCTGGCTGCTCTTCTTCTGTTGCTTAACCCAATGAGAGAAGTGTTTCCCTAAAAGATGTCTGTGTTTAAACATCTTCTATTGTACAGAAAGTGAATAGTTTAATTAATTGATAGTGACAGAATTAGATTACTTCCCAAGCAAAGTAAATTTTTTGTCTCCTTGGCTATAGAAGGTTGTAGCTCAGCCTCTGAATGCCAAATAAATTAAACAATGACATCACAATATGCATCGGAGTCACGTCTTTCCCGGGTATTTTACAGATTGTTTCTTGCATAAAGCATCCCAGACCAAAGCGCTGTTATAGATCACTTTATATAATCGGTTCAGTTTTATTTCTTCAAAGTCTTAAGCTAACAATGGGCAGACCTCTGCTTTTTGCCATTTTCTTTAATAAAAGCTAGGCCAAATGGCAGACCTTCTCAGACCCCCTCAATTCAAATCCTGGTTTTAACTTAACAGCCCTTCACTGACATGGAGGTAGGCTACTTAAAGAGTGCATGGTGGGTGGAGGAGTTCGCCGACAAACTTCTTATTTCTTAAATATAAAGAAATAGGCTCCAACAAAAAGTGCTCTTGTTGTTTGTAAAGTCTAACTAACTAAAATGAAGACGGTTTAAATGAATTATGCCTACTTTAATGAATAATGAATTATGCATACTCGAATTTGCCTACATTCAGCACCACCAACAATGATTGTTTTAATCCACCAAAAAATAAATAAAGCACTTGAAAAACGTTCTCTCTGCACACACCAAAGTGAAGGAAAAAAGTTGACTTGCTATTTAGGTCAATAACTCTGATAAATACATTACCAGTCAAAAGTTTGGACACACCTACTCATTGAAGGGTTCTTCTTTATTTTTACTATTGTCTACATTGTCAAATAATAGTGAAGACATCAAAACTATGAAATAACACACATGGAATCATGTAGTAACCAAAAAAGTGTTAAACAAATCAAAATATATTTTATATTTGAGATTCTTCAAAGTAGCCACCCTTTGCCTTGATGACAACATTGCACATGCTTGTCATTCTCTCAACCAGCTTCATGAGGTAGTCACCTGGAATGCATTTCAATTAACAGGTGTGCCTTGTTTAAAGTTAATTTGTGGAATTTATTTCCTTTGTAGTGCATTTGAGCCAGTCAGTGGTGTTGTGACAAGGTAGGGTGGTATACAGAAGATAGCCCTATTTGGTAAAAGACCAAGTCCATATTATGGCAAGAACAGCTCAAATAAGCAAAGAGAAACGACAGTCCATCCATCATTACTTCAAGACATGAATGTCAGTCAAAAATGTCAAGAATTTTGAAAGTTTCTTCAAGTGCAGTCGCAAAAAACATCAAACACTATGATGAATCTGGCTCTCATGAGGACCTCCACGGGAAAGGAAGACCCAGAGTTACCTCTGCTGCAGAGGATAAGTTCATTCGAGTTACCAGCCTCAGAAATTGCAGCCCAAATAAATGCTTCACAGAGTTCAAGTAACAGACACATCTCAACATTAACTGTTCAGAGGAGACTGTGTGAATCAGGCCTTCATGGTCGAAATGCTGCAAAGAAACCACTACTAAAGGACACCAATAAGAAGAAGAGAATTGCTTGGGCTAAGAAACACGAGCAATGTACATTAGACCGGTGGGAATCTGTCCTAATTTTTGGTTCCAACCGCTGTGTCTTTGTGAGATGCAGAGTAGGTGAATGGATGATCTCCGCATGTGTGTTTCCCACCATGAAGCATGGTGGAGGAGGTGTGATGGTGTGGGGGTGCTTTGCTGGTGACACTGTCTGTGATTTATTTAGAATTCAATGCACACTTCACCAGCATGGCTACCACAGCATTCTGCAGCGATACGCCATCCCATCTGGTTTGCGCTTAGTGGGACTGTAATTTGTTTTTCAACAGGACAATGACCCAACACACCTCCAGGCTGTGTAAGGGCTATTTGACCAAGAAGGAGAGTGTTGGAGTGCTGCATCAGATGACCTGGCCTCCACAATCACCTGACCTCAACCCAATTGAGATGGTTTGGGATGAGTTGGACCGCAGAGTGAAGGAAAAGCAGCAAACAAGTGCTCAGCATATGTGGGAACTCCTTCAAGACTGTTGGAAAAACATTCCAGGTGAAGCTGGTTGAGATAATGCCAAGAGTGTGCAAAAGCTGTCATCAAGGCAAAGGGTGGCTATTTGAAGAATCTCAAATATAAAATATATTTTGATATGCTTAGCACTTTTTTGGTTACTACATGATTCCATATGTGTTATTTCATAGTTTTGATGTCTTCACTATTATTCTACAATGTAGAAAATAGTAAAAAATAAAGGAAAACCCATGAATGGGTCCACACTTTTGACTGGTACTGTACATCATGGGCAAGAAACATATAGATTTTTTTCAAATCAATTATAGTAGTATCAAGCTATCAAAGTTGACCTCCTGCTCATCTTCTTGAACAGAACATAGGCTGTTTCCACGCGGAAAATATAGCATTTTCTGGACTCGGTCTAATCCAATTTTTTTGGGGGGAATAATTATTTGACTCTCCTACTGAACTGCCACTGTAGTTCTACTTAGCACAGTATTGGTTAGGCAGCACAAAAAAAAAAAAAAAGGTTTTGATTAGCAAGAGCAGAGCAGGCCGCGGCTCAGGGTTGGAATATCCATTGCAGTGTGTAATGCAGCCTAGTTGTACCTACACCATCCCAGCAGCTATCTTAGAAATATAACTTTGCTCTGTGCTTCTCCCAGCATGCACTTCATAGCCTATAGACTATGGGCTATGAATAATTTGATTGAGACCACACTAAATAGCCTATAGGCACACTTGATATTGCGCGCCCAGCTGAGAATCAGAGGTGAGGGGCGGCATCGGGCATATGTCGATATACAGTACACATTACAAATTACATGACCCTTCCCTGGACTGGATAAAAAAAAAAAAACTAAACCCTCCCCTTGACTGAAATTGAAAAAGCATGACCCTCCCCCATTTTCCTCCAGGTAACCATTCTGTACATGTCTATCCATCCCTAAGAGGTGAAAGGTGTCAGACTCTGAGAGGACGTAGCTATGTCCCTAATACACCCCAATACCAAGAGTTCAGAATGGGTCTCTCTCTGACTGTAACCACAATGGAAATACGTTTTTAAACTCAATGATTTTAAATGCATTGTATCCACCATTTTTTTTTTAAATAGTCAAATAAAAAAAAAAAAAAAAAAAACCTTCTCTCTGTAAATACCTGTCTGTATCTTCCAGACGTCCAAGGTGAATCATAGGAAGACAGAGAAGCGGCTGAGATTAGGTCCAGAGCCTTTTTTGGGGATGTGGCTGGGTACTATGAGGACGGAGGTGGATCTGCTACTGCTGAAGGGGGGGTGGGGGACGTTGTCTGTTGGAAAAGTTATCGTTAACCAATTACATGTCTTTGAAATGACTCTCTTGCAGAGTCTCTGGTGTTGTAATGATTTGGAAATAACTTGTTTTACCCAATTGGGTAACAACGCTTACAACGCTATTTTCATCTTGGGGAATATCACGATTCAAATAAATAAACAAAAACAGTGTGGATTCAAATTTGTTTGTGCCATTGAATTATCAAATTATCATATTTAAAAGCTGTAAAAAAAAAAAAGAAAAAAAAAAAGTGACATAGCATCAACCTTTGATCTCACCCACTTTGGACTGTTCTGAAGTCAGTTTAAAGTGACTGTTTGTTGAACTGATCCCTCCCCTATGGTTTCTATGGATACGTTATGACATGAAACGAACCAATCTAACCAGCCAATCTGCTGTTTCTGGCGCTGACCCAAAGTCTGCTCGTTAAATGTCAGTCCACTCCGCTCTCTTATTGGAGAGGAGGACTTCGGCATCCATTTTGTATTGTCATTTTCATCATTGTAATTGTTGGTAAAAGTCTCTCTGCATTATGTATGAGGCGAGTGCTTACGGTAAAAACAAATAAAACAATATGCATGCTAAAACAAAAGCCCTCAGGTGAGAAACACGACTTTCACACAAGCCTACATTCTAATAGCCTAATTGTTTTGCTTGTAGTGCCTCTCAAATTATGCAACAGGCGGTTGCCTTTGGGGTCTCTGAGTTTTAAAAAAATAACCAAAGGGAGGTTAGAGGGGGACAATCACATTTATACTCTTAAGGGAGTATTTCTCTGTTCTGTGACTAAACTAGGTGTCAATGTTTCTCCCGAGGACTGTATGGTTGTTTTATACAGTGCTTTCGGAAAGTATTCAGACCCCTTGATTTTTTCCAGATTTTGTTAAGTTACAGCCTTATTCTAAAATTGATTAAATTGTTTTTTTCCCTCATCAATCTACACACAATACCCCATAATGACAAAGCAAAAACAGGTTTTTATGCATTTTTGCTAATAATAAATGAATTTAAAAAAATTATATCACATTTAAACCCAAGTATTCAGACCCTTTACTCAGTACTTTGTTGAAGCAGCTTTGGCAGCGATTACAGCCTCGAGTCTTCTTGGGTATGACGCTACAAGCTTGACACACGTTTCTCCCATTCCTCTCTGCAGATCCTCTCAAGCTCTGTCAGGTTGGATGGGGAGCGTTGCTGCACAGCTATTTTCAGGTCTCTCCAGAGATGTTAGATCGGATTAAAGTCCAGGCTCTGTCTGGGCCACTCAAGGACATTCAGAGACTTGTCCCGAAGCCATTCCTGCGTTGTCTTGGCTGTGTGCTTAGGGTCGTTGTCCTGTTGGAAGGTGAACCTTCGTCCCAGTCTGAGGTCCTGAGCGCTCTGGAGCAGGTTTCCATCTTGGATCTCTCTGTACTTTGCTCCGTTCATCTTTGCCTCAATCCTGTTTAGTCTCCCAGTCCCTGCCTCTGAAAAACATCCCCACAGCATGATGCTGCCACCACCGTAGGGATGGTGTTAGGTTTCCTCCAGACATGACACTTGGCATTCAGAACAAAGAGTTCAATCTTGGTTTCATCAGACCAGATAATCTTGTTTCTCATGGTCTGAGAGTCTTTAGGTGCCTTTTGGCAAACTCCAAGCGGGCTGTCATGTGCCTTTTACTGAGGAGTGGCTTCCGTCTGGCCACTCTACCATAAAGACCTGATTGGTGGAGTGCTGCAGAGATGGTTGTCCTTCTGGACTGTTCTCCCATCTCCACAGAGGAACTCTGGAGCTCTGTCAGAGTGACCATCGGGTTCTTGGTCACTTCCCTGACCAAGGCCCTTCTCTCCTGATTGCTCAGTTTGTCCGGGTGGCCAGCTCTAGGAAGAGTCTTGGTGGTTCCAAACTTCTTCCATTTAAGAATGATGGAGGCCACTGTGTTCCTGGGGACCTTCAATGCTGCAGACATTTTTCGCTACCCTTCCCCAGCTCTACGGATAATTCCTTCGACCTCATGCTTGGTTTTTGCTCTGACAAATGCACTGTCAGCTGTGGGACCTTACATAGACAGGTGTGTGCCTTTCCAAATCATGTCCAACCAATTTAATTTACCACAGGTGGACTCCAATCAAGTTGTAGAAACATCTCAAGAGTGATCAATGGAAACAGGATGCACCTGAGCTCAATTATCGAGCCT
>NW_028156532.1:0-9410 GCF_964263955.1 Coregonus lavaretus
CTCGCTCAGCACTGCGTGAGTGGCCCCCCGCGCGGCTCGCTCTCTCCCCCTCCCCCTACCCCTCTCTCTCTCTCGCTCTCTCTCTCTCTCTGTTTCACCACCACCCTCTCATATCTCTCTCTCTCTCTTTCTCTTTCTCTCTCTCTACCTCTCTCTCTGTCTCTCTGTCTCTCTCTCTCTTCGCTCTCTCTCACTCTCTCTCGCTCCCTCTCTCTGTTTCACCACCACCCTCCCATCTCCCTCTCTCTCTCTCTCTCTCTCTCTCTCTCTCTCTCTCTCTCTCTCTCTCTCTCTCTCTCTCTCTCTCGCTCTCTCTCTCTCTCTCTCTCTCTCTCTCTCTCTCTCTCAATTCAATTCAATTCAATTCAAGCTGCTTTATTGGCATGAAAAACATTGCGTCAATATTGCCAAAGCAACAATGTATACAATATACATTGTAATAACAGAATAAAGAATAACAAATAATAATAAAAATCTCTCTCTCTCTCTCTCTCTGTCTGTCTCGCTCTCTCTCCCCCTCCTACCCCTCTCTCTCTCTCTCTCTCTGTCTCTCTCTCTCTCTCTGTTTCACCACCACCCTCCCATATCCCTCTCTCTCTCACTCTCTCTCTCTATCTCGCTCTCTCTCCCCCTCCTACCCTCTCTCTCTCTCTCTCTCTCTCTCTGTTTCACCACCACCCTCTCATATATCTCTCTCTCTCTTTCTCTTTCTCTCTCTCTCCCTCTCTCTCTGTCTTTCTGTCTCTCTCTCTCTCGCTCTCTCTCGCTCCCTCTCTCTGTTTCACCACCACCCTCCCATCTCTCTCTCTCTCTCTCTCTCTCTCTGTATGTCTCTCTCTCTCTCTCTCTCTCTCTCTCTCTCTTCTCTCTCTCTCTCTCTCTCTCTCTCTCTCTCTCAATTCAATTCAATTCAATTCAAGCTGCTTTATTGGCATGAAAAACATTGCGTCAATATCGCCAAAGCAACAATGTATACAATATACATTGTAATAAAATAATAAAGAATAACAAATAATAATAAAAATCTACCTCTCTCTCTCTCTCTCTCTCTCTCTCTCTCTCTCTCTCTCTCTCTCTCTGTCTCGCTCTCTCTCCCCCTTGTCACGATCGTCGTAGGAGTGAGTAGACCAAGGCGCAGCGTGTGAAACAAACATGACTTTATTCGTTAAAGTAATCCAAACACGACTCGTGAAGTCCAAAACGGTTACACTAACCGAACACGGAACAAAAACCCACAACCCCAAGGTGAAAACACACAGTTTAAATATGGCTCCCAATCAGAGATAACGAGCCGACAGCTGACACTCGTTACCTCCGATTGGGAGTCACTCAATACAAACAAATACAACAACCTAGAAATAGACACAACAGAACTACCAACATCGAAATAAACACATAGAATGAACACACCCTGACTCAACATAATGAGTCCCAGAGCCAGGGTGTGACAGTACCCCCCCCTCAAAAACCCCAAACAGGGGAGGGCTGGGCGGGCATACCTCCTCGGTGGCGGTTCTGGCTCCGGCCTAGACCACCACCCTCCGATACACCCCCCAAAGTACCCCTGGTCCTGTCTAGCCCCGCTGGCCGGAGCCGGACTGACGACACGCGCCCCTGGCTTGGTGCGTGGAACAGGAATGGACCGGAATGGGCTGGCGACGCGCACCACAGACCTGGTGCGGAGAGCAGGAACGAGCCGGACAGGGCTGACGACGCACCCCGTAGGCTTGGTGCGGGTGGCAGGAACAGGCCGGGTCGGGCTGACGACGCACACCGTAGGTTCTGTGCGTGGAGCAGGAACAGGCCGGGCTGTGCTGGCGACGCACACCGTCGACTTGGTGCGTGGAGCAGGAACAGGTCGGGCAGGGCTGTCGACGCACACCGTAGACTTGGTGCGGGGAGCAGGAACGGGCCGGACTGGGCTGTCGACGCACACCGCAGACTTGGTGCGTGGAGCAGGAACAGGTCGGGCAGGGCTGTCGACGCACACCGTAGACTTGGTGCGGGTGGCAGGAACAGGCCGGACCGGGCTGGCGACGCGCACCGTAGGTTTGGTGCGAGTGGCAGGAACAGGCCGGGTCGGGCTGGCGACGCGCACCGTAGACTTGGTGCGGGTGGCAGGAACAGGCCGGGTCGGGCTGGCGACGCGCACCGTAGACTTGGTGCGGGTGGCAGGAACAGGCCGGGTCGGGCTGGCGACGCGCACCGTAGACTTGGTGCGGGTGGCAGGAACAGGCCGGACCGGGCTGGCGACGCGCACTGTAGGTTTGGTGCGGGTGGCAGGAACAGGCCGGGTCGGGCTGGCGACGCGCACCGTAGACTTGGTGCGGG
The DNA here is from genome assembly GCF_964263955.1 of Coregonus lavaretus. Classification (NCBI taxonomy): domain Eukaryota; kingdom Metazoa; phylum Chordata; class Actinopteri; order Salmoniformes; family Salmonidae; genus Coregonus; species Coregonus lavaretus. The sequence continues at coordinate 2,332 of NW_028156532.1, forward strand.
TGGCAGGAACAGGCCGGACCGGGCTGGCGACGCGCACCGTAGACTTGGTGCGGGTGGCAGGAACAGGCCGGACCGGGCTGGCGACGCGCACCGTAGACTTGGTGCGGGTGGCAGGAACAGGCCGGACCGGGCTGTGGAGACGGATAGGAGGCCTGGAGTGAACAGCGGCCACCACCCGTCCTGGCTGAATGCCTACCCTCACACACTCTGTGTGAGGCATCCGCACAGGACGTACAGGGCGGTGTACCCCTGGCCTGGTGGCCTCCTGGATTCGCCCCATCCTTGCCTCCGTCGTCCATGCCGTGTGCCCCCCCCTAAAAATGTTCTGGGGTTGACTCACGACCGTCCGACGACGACCCTGATCACGCCGTAGCTCCTCTCTACGGCACGCCTCCACCGTCTCACTCCATGGCCGGCGATCCATCCCGGCCAGGATTTCCTCCCAGGTCCAGGACCCCTGCCCGTCCAAGATCTGCTCCCACGTCCAGGCTGCCTGCTCCTGGACACGCTGCTTGGTCTTGGTATGGTGGGTTTTTCTGTCACGATCGTCGTAGGAGTGAGTAGACCAAGGCGCAGCGTGTGAAACAAACATGACTTTATTCGTTAAAGTAATCCAAACACGACTCGTGAAGTCCAAAACGGTTACACTAACCGAACACGGAACAAAAACCCACAACCCCAAGGTGAAAACACACAGTTTAAATATGGCTCCCAATCAGAGATAACGAGCCGACAGCTGACACTCGTTACCTCCGATTGGGAGTCACTCAATACAAACAAATACAACAACCTAGAAATAGACACAACAGAACTACCAACATCGAAATAAACACATAGAATGAACACACCCTGGCTCAACATAATGAGTCCCAGAGCCAGGGTGTGACACCCCTCCTACCCCTCTCTCTCTCTGTCTCTCTCTCTCTTTCTGTTTCACCACCACCCTCTCATATCCCTCTCTCTGTCTGTCTGTCTGTCTGTCTGTCTGTCTGTCTGTCTGTCTGTCTGTCTGTCTGTCTGTCTGTCTGTCTGTCTGTCTGTCTGTCTGTCTGTCTGTCTGTCTGTCTCTGTGTCTGTCTGTCTGTCTGTCTCTCTCTCTCTCTCTCTCTCTCTCTCTCTCTCTCTCTCTCTCTCTCTCTCTCTCTCAATTCAATTCAATTCAATTCAATTCAATTCAATTTAAGGGCTTTATTGGCATGGGAAACGTGTGTTAACATTGCCAAAGCAAGTGAAGTAGATAGTAAACAAAAGTGAAATAAACAATAAATATTAACAGTAAACATTACACTCAGAAGTTTCAAAAGAATAAAGACATTTCAAATGTCATATTATGTATATATACAGTGTTGTAACAATGTGCAAATAGTTAAAGTACAAATGGGAAAATAAATAAACATAAATATGGGTTGTATTTACAATGGTGTTTGTTCTTCCCTGGTTGCCCTTTTCTTGTGGCAACAGGTCACAAATATTGCAGCTGTGATGGCACACTGTGGTTTTTCACCCAGTAGATAAGGGAGTTTATCAAAATTGGGTTTGTTTTCAAATTCTTTGTGGATCGCTGTAATCTGAGGGAAATATGTGTCACTAATATGGTCATACATTTGGCAGGAGGTTAGGAAGTGCAGCTCAGTTTCCACCTCATTTTGTGGGCAGTGTGCACATAGCCTGTCTTCTCTTGAGAGCCAGGTCTGCCAACGGCGGCCTTTCTCAATAGCAAGGCTATGCTCACTGACTCTGTACATAGTCAAAGCTTTCCTTAAGTTTGGGTCAGTCACAGTGGTCAAGTATTCTGCCACTGTGTACTCTCTGTTTAGGGCCAAATAGCATTCTAGTTTGCTCTGTTTTTTTGTTTGTTCTTTCCAATGTGTCAAGTAATTCTCTTTTTGTTTTCTCATGATTTGGTTGGGTCTAGTTGTGTTGTTGTTGTTGTTGTCCTGGGGCTGTGTGGGGTCTGTTTGTGTTTGTGAACAGAGCCCCAGGACAAGCTTACTTAGGGGACTCTTCTCCAAGTTCATCTCTCTGTACGTGATGGCTTTGTTATGGAAGGTTTGGGAATCGCTTCCTTTTAAGTGGTTATAGAATTTAACGGCTCTTTTCTGGATTTTGATAATTAGCGGGTATTGGCCTAATTCTGCTCTGCATGCATTATTTGGTGTTTTACGTTGTACACGGAGGATGTTTTTGCAGAATTCTGCATGCAGAGTCTCAATTTGGTGTTTGTCCCATTTTGTGAATTCTTGGTTGGTGAGCGGACCCCAGACCTCAGAACCATAAAGGGCAATGGGTTCTATAACTGATTCAAGTATTTTTAGCCAGATCCTAATTGGTATGTCAAATTTTATGTTCCTTTTGATGGCATAGAAGGCCCTTCTTGCCTTGTCTCTCAGATCGTTCACAGCTTTGTGGAAGTTACCTGTGGCGCTGATGTTTAGGCCAAGGTATGTATAGTTTTTTGTGTGCTCTAGGGCAACGGTGTCTAGATGGAATTTGTATTTGTGGTCCTGGCAACTGGACCTTTTTTGGAACACCATTATTTTTGTCTTACTGAGATTTACTGTCAGGGCCCAGGTCTGACAGAATCTGTGCAGAAGATCTAGGTGCTGCTGTAGGCCCTCCTTGGTTGGTGACAGAAGCACCAGATCGTCAGCAAACAGAAGACATTTGACTTCAGATTCTAGTAGGGTGAGGCCGGGTGCTGCAGACTGTTCTAGTGCCCTCGCCAATTCGTTGATATATATGTTGAAGAGGGTGGGGCTTAAACTGCATCGCTGTCTCACCCCACGGCCCTGTGGAAAGAAATGTGTGTGTATTTTGCCAATTTTAACCGCACACTTGTTGTTTGTGTACATGGATTTTATAATGTCGTATGTTTTTCCCCCAACCCCACTTTCCATCAATTTGTATAGCAGACCCTCATGCCAAATTGAGTCAAAAGCTTTTTTGAAATCAACAAAGCATGAGAAGACTTTGCCTTTGTTTTGGTTTGTTTGTTTGTCAATTAGGGTGTGCAGGGTGAATACGTGGTCTGTCGTACGGTAATTTGGTAAAAAGCCAATTTGACATTTGCTCAGTACATTGTTTTCACTGAGGAAATGAACTAGTCTGCTGTTAATGATAATGCAGAGGATTTTCCCAAGGTTGCTGTTGACGCATATCCCACGGTAGTTATTGGGGTCAAATTTGTCTCCACTTTTGTGGATTGGGGTGATCAGTCCTTGGTTCCAGATGTTGGGGAAGATGCCAGAGCTAAGGATGATGTTAAAGAGTTTAAGTATAGCTAATTGAAATTTGTGGTCTGTATATTTTATCATTTCATTGAGGATACCATCAACACCACATGACTTTTTGGGTTGGAGGGTTTGTATTTTATCCTGTAGTTCATTCAATGTAATTGGAGAATCCAGTGGGTTCTGGTAGTCTTTAATAGTTGATTCTAAGATTTGCATTTGATCATGTATATTTTTTTGCTGTTTGTTCTCTGTTATAGGGCCAAAAAGATTGGAGAAGTGGTTTACCCATACATCTCCGTTTTGGATAGATAGCTCTTCGTGTTGTTGTTTGTTTAGTGTTTTCCAATTTTCCCAGAAGTGGTTAGAGTCTATGGATTCTTCAATTACATTGAGCTGATTTCTGACATGCTGTTCCTTCTTTTTCCGTAGTGTATTTCTGTATTGTTTTAGTGATTCACCATAGTGAAGGCGTAGGTTCAGGTTTTCTGGGTCTCTATGTTTTTGGTTGGATAGGTTTCTCAATTTCTTTCTTAGGTTTTTGCATTCTTCATCAAACCATTTATCACTGTTATTACTTTTCTTTGGTTTTCTGTTAGAGATTTTTAGATTTGATAGGGAAGCTGAGAGGTCAAATATACTGTTTAGGTTTTCTACTGCCAAGTTTACACCTTCACTATTACAGTGGAACGTTTTGTCCAGGAAGTTGTCTAGAATGGATTGAATTTGTTGTTTCCTAATTGTTTTTTGGTAGGTTTCAACACTACTTTCCTTCCATCTATAGCATTTCTTCATATTATTCAGTTCTTTTGGCTTTGATGCCTCATGATTGAGTATTGCTCTGTTCAAGTAGACTGTGATTTTGCTGTGGTCTGATAGGGGTGTCAGTGGGCTGACTGTGAACGCTCTGAGAGACTCTGGGTTGAGGTCAGTGATAAAGTAGTCTACAGTACTACTGCCAAGAGATGAGCTATAGGTGTACCTACCATAGGAGTCCCCTCGAAGCCTACCATTGACTATGTACATACCCAGTGTGCGACAGAGCTGCAGGAGTCGTGGCCCATTTTTGTTGGTTATGTTGTCGTAGTTGTGCCTAGGGGGGCATATGGGGGAGGGAATGCTGTCACCTCCAGGTAGGTGTTTGTCCCCCTGTGTGCTGAGGGTGTCAGGTTCTTGTCCAGTTCTGGCATTTAGGTCGCCACAGACTAGTACATGTCCCTGGGTCTGGAAATTATTGATTTCCCCCTCCAGGATGGAGAAACTGTCTTCATTAAAGTATGGGGATTCTAGTGGGGGGATATAGGTAGCACACAGGATGACATTTTTCTCAGTTGAGATAATTTCCTTTTGAATTTCTAACCAAATGTAAAATGTTCCTGTTTTGATTAATTTAATAGAGTGAGTTAGGTCTGCTCTATACCAAATTAGCATACCCCCTGAGTCCCTTCCCTGTTTCACACCTGGTAGTTTGGTGGATGGGACTACCAGCTCTCTGTAACCTAGAGGGCAACCAGTGGGTCCGTCTCCTCTATACCATGTTTCTTGTAGGATGACAATGTCTGTATTTCCGATTTCTTTGGTGAAGTCCAGATTCCTGCTCTTTAGGCCAAAGGCAGATGACCTCAGGCCTTGGATATTCCAGGATGAAATAGTGAAGGCTTTGTGTTCCATAAAGTGTCTAATGTTGTTGGTTGTGTGGTTTGGCCTCAGGCCAGTAATTGTGAGCAGAGCCTGCTGAGCATCTGGTACATGCCATTGGCTTGGGCTAGTGTAAGAGTGGGTGTTGGGCCTGTTTGCCTGCTCACGGCCTGGGCGTATGTGTGACTTTCATGTTGAGGCCCTCTTTGTGGGAGTGGGGGGCTTGGGGTGGGTAGGAGGGGCATAGGTCTGATCTGAGGGGGCCTAAATGGGGTGTGGGCATGGTTGACTTGGGGGGGAGTTAATTGGTTGGGGTGGGGGTGTAGATGTGGTTGATGGTGCTGTGGTCTGGATGTAGGTCCTCTCTGCGGGGGTCCTCTATGTGTAGGTCCTGGGGGGGTCCCGCAGGTCTGGGAGAGTGTCTCGCTGGTCTGGGCGGGGTGTCTGTTGATCTGTTGCTCCTGTGTGAGGTGTTGGGTCTGCGGTTGAGGGCGATATCCTTTAGGGTCTGGGCGAAGGTGGGCACTGCTGCCTTGTATAGGTGGACCTGGTCGTAAAGGCTGTTCACGTCCAGGGTGGAGTGGTGGGCCAGGAAGACATTTGGTTTTGATTCACAGTCATGGGAAATACTTGCGTTTACCCGCTGTATGGTAGCAGGGTGGAAGTCTTTTCGTGGTAACAGGGTTGAGATAACCACTTGTGCGTTGGGGAAAGTAGAAGAAGCTTTTTCTATCACGCCCTTGAGTGATGTGGCCACCCTTTCCTGCTGTGTTCTCAGGTCGTTTGTGCCTGTGTGTATTATTATGTGGCTGGGTGATCCTAGTCGGTCCTCAGACAGAAGGTCTAGGGCGCGCTGGGTATTTGGACACCAGAGTTTAGACACTGTGTGTTTTGGAAAAAGTTTATTTTCTTGTATGTATTTCCCGTTTGAGTCCATAAGGAGTACAATCTGTGGCTTGTGTATGTCCTCAGTGGGTGTGGGGGGGTCGTCATGAGGGCTATCAGGGTGTCTGACTGGGGGGTTGCTCAGAGGGGTTGGGGTCCCCAGGGCTTGGGGTTCTTCATTTGTTTGTCTGGGTGTGATGTTGAGGCTATGGTCAGGGTCTAGGGTGTACTGTTCTGCTGCTGTGTCGAGACTTTGGCCAGGATCTGAGGTGGGCTGTTCTCTAATGGGTTGTTCAATGTCACCCGTCATCGTTCTCACCTTCTCCTCCAGCACTCTGATCCTCTCCTCTAGTGCTCTGTTCTTCTCCTGCTCCTGCTCTTTCTCCTGTTGATGTTGTCTCACCACAGTCCAGAGTGCAGACATGTCTCTCTCCACCTGCAGCTCTCCAGGTCTAGTTAAGGGGGTGTTGTTGTGCTGGACTGTTGTCTGGGTCTGTGCTGACTGGAGTGTGTTCACCTGCTGTTCCAGCTCCACCTGCCTTACCTCCAGCTGGGTGAATTTATCCTTCATTTCAATGAGGGAGTAGTACTCTGTGCTGGGAAGTTGAGTTTCTGCTTGGGGTTGCTCTGTGGGGTTATTTAATGAAGAGGTCTGGTCTGACCCGCTCGGGGTAGGGGTATCTTTCTCAAGGGACAGCTTCTCCTGCTGAGCTATTTTCTTTGATTAGGTGAAAGTCCAGCTGGAACTGTTTGGTGTTGCCTTGAACCAAAACAGTTCCAGATTTATAGAGATTAATATTAGACAACTCAGAGTCCTCGTTGTCCAGTATCCTGAGTTTTCCACCCGTCGCTAACACGCCCCCTCTTAACAGAGGGGTAGTGTGCTAGTATAGCACTGTGCCATGCCAGGGGATGGTCTGTGTGGAAGATAAGGTTGCTTATGTTCCCATTTTTTATACAAATCAGCTCTCTCTGTCTCGCTCTCTCTCTCTCTGTCTCGCTCTCTCTCATAAACACTAAAAAAACATGTAAAAAACAAAAACAAGAAAAGAAAAAAAAATGCAGGTGGGCATTCCACCACAGACAGACATATGATATAAGCAAGTAAAATGAATTTACATATTAGAAAAGGAGTGGAAGTATGAATTTATTTAATCCCATCCGATTTATATAATATCATTTATATATATTTGTATATTCAGCTTTACTAATCGACGCATCTCTCTCTCTCGCACTCGCGCACACACACACACACACACACACACAAACACACACACACACACACACACACACACACACACAACACACACACACACACACACGATA
>NW_028156531.1:5000-35693 GCF_964263955.1 Coregonus lavaretus
ACTGAACGAGGGTGGACAAAAGAACTGAACGAGGGTGGACAAAAGAACTGAACGAGGGTGGACAAAATAACTGTACGAGGGTGGACAAAATAACTGAACGAGGGTGGACAAAATAACTGTACGAGGGTGAACAAAATAACTGAACGAGGGTGAACAAAAGTTATTCAGGGTAGAGCAAGAAAATACCAAAATACCAAAATACGATCTCTTATAGGAGGTTGTGACAGTTCTCTAACAGACAAAACAGGATGGAACCCTCTGGCTCACTGACATGGGTGTGTGTGTTTTGTGTTCTGTTTTATAGCATGTGTTGCTAGGCGCTATGTTGGTGTTAGAATGATACTCACAGATTTACACTTCCTGCTGTTCTACTGCGATGATCTCGGACAGCTGACAGGAAGTAGACATGCATGCTGAAGAGCTCTCTGACCAGTCACAGACGGGCAGCTCCCAGGGCAGTATGGGTAGTATATGTGTTGGTGTATTGGTAGTGTCCAGCTGGTTGGTCAACCTGTATGTAATGGCACTGTGTATATTTTGGCACTGACAGCTTTCCAAGAAAACATATATTTGTGAGGCTATTCATAAAGATTTTTTTAAACTGCATTTATAACTATATGACAATATTTTAGGTTGTCAATAATTCTATTACACCATTCCTGATATATCAGAATGGTTTTGTCACGACTTCCGCCGAGGCTGCCTCCCCTCCTTGTTCGGGCAGGTTTTGGCGTTCGTCGTCACCGGCTTACTAGCTACTGCCGATCCCATTCTCATCACTCCACTTGTCATGTCTTGTCAATCACACACACCTGGTGCTCATTCCCCTAATTAGTATGCGTATAAGTGTTCCCTCTGTTCCCCTTGTCTTTGTGAGTGATTGTTTCATTGTGAGAGTGAGTCGCTCGGTTGAGCTACTCTTCCATTTGTTATTGCCAAGGTGGAATATTTCCATTGTGATAGTTCGTTTTGACACTTGGTGCGTTTTATTTATGTAAACGGAATAAACTCTGGACGTGTTTTACCTCCTGCTCCTGACTCCTTCATTCACACCTCATCACAGAATCACTCACCTGCTGAATGGAGTCAGCAGGAGAAGACTGCATGCCTGGAGTTGTGGCAAGGGTCCAGGAGCATTCCTCGATGCTGGCCAGCTTGGGGGAAGCGATGGATCGGGTTCTTCAGGTAGTACAACGCCTGGAGAAGAGAGGACCCGATCTATCGAGACCAGCTGGTCAACCGGATCCAGCCACCTACACCCCAGCCCCTGGAGGGACGAGGACCGCACAGGACTACGCGCTGGAGTTCTGGACGTTGGAAGCGGGGTCCGGGTGGAACGAGCAGGCCCTGATCGACCATTTACGGTGCCACCTAAGGGAGGACGTCCGACGGGAGCTAGCCTGCCGTGATGCCATGCTATTGTTCTCCCAAATGGTGGACATGGCCATCCGGCTGGACAATCTGCTAGCAGCCAGAGGATGCCCTGGTAGGTCCCTGCCCGTTCCCACTCCGGATGACTCTGACCCCGAGCAGATGGAGCTGGGGGGAGCCGCCGGTCGAAAAGAGCGCAGGAGGACAGCGACAGTGCCACTCTGGTGGCACAAAGGGACAATCCACCTCACGTCGCAGTCAACGTTCCTTTGGGTCTGGAGGCGGTAGGCAGGGTACTCACGCATCACCCCAGGTAACGAACACCCAAACTTGTTCAGAGCTCTTTGCGGCGCACTGTACCTTATCTATCTCCTTTCCTGATCACCTGGTAGTTTCCCAGTGTAAGGCGCTAGTCGATTCAGGCGCAGCTGGGAACTTTATGGACAGGGCATTTGCACGCCGTCAAGGCATTTCATTGGTTCCCCTATCCATTCCACTCCCCATCAGAGCACTTGACAGTCGACCATTAGGGTCCGGGTTGGTTAAGGAGGTTACTGTACCAGTCACCATGATTACACAGGAGACACATGTTGAGCAGATCACTTTTTTGATTATTGAGTCTCCTGCTTACCCTGTAGTCTTAGGTATTCGGTGGTTAGCCCTTCACAACCCCAATTTTTCATGGCCGCAGAGGGTTCTTACAGGGTGGTCATGTGAGTGTCCGGGTAGGTGTCTAGGTGTTTCCGTTGATGCGACCACGGTGGAAAGTCCAGACGGTACCCCCACCGTGCGCATTCCCCCCGAATACCATGATCTGGCGCTCGCGTTTTCCAAGACGCAAGCAACTAAATTACCACCTCAACGGGAGGGGGATTGCGCGATAAACCTTCGGGTAGACGCTGTACCTCCCAGGAGTCATGTGTATCCCCTGTCGCAGGCTGAAACGGAGGCTATGGAAACGTACATCACAGAGTCCCTGCGCCAGGGGTATATACGTCCCTCCACTTCACCTGCTTCCTCAAGTTTCTTCTTTGTGAAGAAGAAAGATAGCGGTTTACGCCCGTGCATTGATTATCGACCACTGAATATCCTCTTCCCCTCATTCCTTCAGTGATTGAGTCAAAGCATGGGTCCCGTTTTTTCACCAAATTAGACCTCAGGAGTGCCTACAACCTGGTGCATATTTGGGAAGGGGCAAAACAGCATTCAGCACAACATCGGGGCATTATGAATACCTGGTGATGCCCTACGGTTTGATGAATGCTCCATCCGTTTTCTGGTCCTTTTGTGAACGAGGCGTTTCGGGACATGCTTGGTCGCGGTGTGGTGGTCTACATCAATGACATCCTGGTGTATTCCGCTACGCGCGCCGAGCATGTGTCCCTGGTTCGCAAGGTACTGGTCCGACTGCTGGAAAATGATCTTTATGCCAAGGCAGAGAAGTGTGAGTTTTTCCAGCAGTCAATCTCCTTCGTAGTTGAGGTGGATGCGTCCGAGGTAGGGATAGGCGCTGTCTTATCCCAAAGCTCGGGCACGCCACCCAAGCTCCGCCCCTGTGCCTTCTTTTCGAAGAAGCTCAGCCCGGCGGAGCAGAACTACGGCGTTGGTGTTCGGGAGCTGCTGGCTGTTGTCTGAGCTTTGACGGTGTGGAGGCATTGGCTCGAAAGGGGCGAAACACCCTTTCCTCGTCTGGAGAGACCACCCGGTTTGATTTCACACTCTCATACATTCTGGGTACGAAGAACGTGAAGGCAGACGCACTGTCTCGGCTGTATGACACAGAGGAGAGGCCCAGAGACAACACCCCCCATACTCCCGGCCTCATGCATTGTGACGCTGATAGTATGGGCGATGGACGCGGATATAGCGCAGGCATTACGCACAGATCAATCTCCACCGCAGTGTCCAGCTGGGCTGCAGTACGTGCCTGCGCTTATCCGTGATCGTCTGATCAACTGGGTTACACACGTCACCCTCCTCTGGTCATCCAGGTATCGGTCGTACAATGCGCTGCCTGACCGAGAAGTACTGGTGGCCTACCTTGACTAGGGACGTAAGGGTGTATGTTTCCTCCTGCTCAGTGTGCGCCCAGAGTAAGGCACCTAGGCACCTCCCAGCGGGTAAGCTACAACCTTTACCAGTTCCACAACGACCATGGTCTCACCTTAGTATTGATTTTCTTACTGATCTTCCCCTCTCCCAAGGTAACACCACTATCCTGGTCGTTGTGATCGCTTTTCGAAGTCCTGCCGCCTCCTTCCTCTGCCCGGTCTCCCCACGGCCCTACAAACTGTAGAGGGTCTGTTTACTCACGTCTTCCGGCACTACGGGGTACCAGAGGATATAGTGTCCGACCGAGGTCCCCAGTTCAAGTCTAGAGTCTGGAAGGCGTTCATGGAACTTCTGGGTGTCTCGGTCAGTCTGACCTCTGGATTTCACCCCGAGAGTAATGGGCGAATCAACATGTGGGTAGGTTCCTGCGGACCTACTGTCAGGACCGGCCTGGGGGAGTGGTCGGTGTTCCTGCCATGGGCAGAATACGCTCAGAACTCTCTCCGCCACGCCTCCACTAACCTAACACCCTTCCAATGTGTTTTGGGTTACCAACCGGTCCTGGCACCGTGGCACCAGAGCCAGACCGAGGTTCCTGCGGTGGATGACTGGTTTTGGCATGCGGAGGAGACTTGGGACGCTGCCCACATTTGCCTCCAGCGCGCTGTGCGTCGTCAGAAGGCGAACGCTGACCGCCACCGCAGGGAGGCCCCGGTTTTCGTTTTCGGGTCTGGCTCTCGACCCGGAATCTACCCCTCCGCCTGCCCTGCCGGAAGCTGAGCCCGCGGTTTGTGGGGCCGTTTACAGTCCTGAGGAAGATAAACGAGTTTACATACAGGTTGTTACTCCCCCCTGATTACCGTATTAACCCCTTGTTTCATGTGTCTCTCCTCAGGCCGGTGGTAGCTGGTCCGCTACCAAAAGTGCACTATCAAAAAGCTTTGTCCTTTCTTTATATCAAAATGCAATTTACCACTTACAGTCTATTGTTTCACCCTGTCACAGACCCTCCCAGTCAACACCACCTCATAAGATGAGGAAGTACTTGTTTATGAGGATTGCCTGCTGCAGTTGTTCGAGAGATGTCCAGTTTGCAGCCTAACATGCAACATAGAGAAGAGCAGCAAGAGGACCATCAGCATCACGCAGACATGCCCTCGCTTTGAGCATTCCTATAAATGGAACAGGGAGGACACTTGAATCAGGTTGATGACATTTGACCTTGTCAAAGTTAATTTTTTTTTTAGAGTTTTGTCCAAATTCACCTTCATAATCTAGACTGGTGGAACCAGCCTGATCGCTATGTTTATCATGATATCTGAAGTGAAATAGAAAACAAAATGTAGCGATAAGGTTGGTTCCAACATGCTAATCATAACCACCATGGATAATGTAATTATCAGGACTCAGGTTAAGACCCAGACACAGGAGGAGGATAGTATGAGTCTCAGAGTTTATTACAGTAAAAGGGGCAGGCAATCGGTAGGTCAAGGCAGGCAAAGAGTCGTAATCCAAATCAGAGTTAGGCAGGTACAGGACGGCAGGCAATCGTAGGTCAAGGCAGGCACAGAGTCGTAATCCAAATCAGAGTCAGGCAGGTACAGGACGGCAGGCAGGATCAGGGTCAGGACAGGCAGAAAGGTCATAACTGGGAAGACTAGGAAAAACAAAACTAGAGTACAGGAAAAACGGGAACATGCTGGTATAAATGGTGTTGAGACGATGGGAGAGGAAAGTGCAGGGATGCAGCTTTTGGTCTTGGGCCGAACGCTGGGACAGGACAGACCCCACTCCGACGTCCGAGGCATCGGCCTCCACCACCAACTGCCGGGACGGATCCGGATGGATTAGGATGGGGGCGGTCGTGAATCGGTGGTTGAGGTCCAAGAACGCCCGGTCTGCAGCTGGAGACCACGTGAACAGGACCTTGGGAGAGGTGAGTGCTGAAAGGGGGAAGCCAGGATGAACCGGCGGTAGAAAATGGCGAACCCCAAGAAGCGTTGCAGCAGCACTCTGGAGGTGGGTTGAGGACAACCCACCACCGCTCTCACCTTTCCAGGATCCATTTGTATATTACCTGCTGCGATAATGTATCTAAGGAAGGAGATGATGGAGCGATGGAACTCGCATTTCTCCACTTTGACTAACAGCTGGTTCTCCAGAAGACACTGGAGGACTTGTCGGACATGGAGGACATGCTATTGAACCGAGCAGGAAAAAATTAGAATGTCATCGAGGTAGACGAACAAGAATCGGTTTTACATGTCACGGAGAACATCGTTAACCAGGGCCTGGAACACGGCATGAGCGTTGGTCTGTCCCAATGAATTAACAGGTATTCGTAGTGCCCGCTAGCCATGTTAAAAGTGGTCTTCCACTCGTCTCCTTCCCATATCCGTACCAGATGGTAAGCGTTCCGGAGGTCCAACTTGGAGAAGATCGTAACCCCCTGGAGAGGCTCGAAATCCGAGGCGATGAGTGGAATTGGGTAACGGTTAATAACCGTGATGTCATTCAGGCCCTGTTAGTCGATACACGGGCGCAGGGTTTTGGAAGAAGGACAGATACACCCTGCAGCCAGGGAATCCTCAATGTACATTTCCATCGCCTTGGTCTCCGGACCCGACAGGGAATAAAGCCGCCCCTGAGGCGGTGTAGTGCTCGGAAGAAGGTCGATGGCTTAGTCATAGGGCCGATGTGGAGTAAGCGAGGAGGCACGGGCCTTGCTGAAAACCTCCCGGAGGTCCTGGTATTTCACGGGAACGGTAGAGAGGTCCGAGGCTTTACCCAAGCCCGCAGGAATACGTCCCGGGGCAGGCTGTGCTGACTTCAGGCAATGAGCGTGGCAGAATGAGCTCCTACCCTTGATCAAACCCACAGTCCAGTCCACAAGGGGATTGTGTCTCTGGAGCCATGAAAACCCCAACACAACGGGTACCTGAGGGGATTTGATAAGTAGAAACTGGATCAACTCGCTGTGGTTGCCTGACACTCGCAGGTTGATAGGAACCGTGTTGTGGGTGACTCTGCCATTAGGACGCCCATCCAGCATTCTGATGTCCATGGGAATGGAGAGGGTTTGAGTGGGGATTCCCAACTCTGACACCAGGGTAGCGTCCATAAAACTCTTGTCGGCCCCAGAATCAATGAGTACCGGAGAGATTTGGACCGGTCACCCCACAGCAGGATGTCATGGAGAGGGGTACGAGTAAGGGGAGACTGGACATTCTCCGTATGGCCCACCAGCGTACTCATACCTCCTGATGAACCGGGTCTTTTTACAGGACAGGTAGAAATGTAATGACCTGTGGTCCCACAATACAGACAGTTCTTGGTGTTCAGTCTGTGTAACCGTTCAGCAGGAGATGATCTAGCTCTGCCAAGTTGCATAGGCTCCGGAGGAGGCGAGTCGGCAACCCTCTGTGATTTCCAAGAGAACTCGGGTTACATCGGATTCACTCGGAAGTGTAGACTTCGGGGATTTCCGGGATTCCTCGGAGGCGAGGTGGAAATCGAGGACAAGCGAGGGCGTCAGGGAACAGACTCCCACTCCCTCCTATGTTCCTGTAGCCGTCTATCGATCCGGATGGTCATGGTTGTGAGGGAGACGAGGTCCATAGGCCGCTCCCGGGCTGCGAGCTCGTCTTTACTCACCTCCGATAATCCGTGAAGAAACGTGTCAAACAGGGCTTCCGGGTTCCAGGCACTCTCAGCTGCCAACGTGTGAAAATCCACTGCATAGTCTGCCACACTACGGGAGTCTTGACGTAGTTGGAGCAGCTTACGAGCAGCCTCTCTCCCGGACAACGGAAAATCGAACACCTTTCATACCTCCGCCACAAACTCCTCCAGACCGAGGCAAACAGTGGACTGCTGCGCCCTCCCAGACATCAGCGTTATGAGGTACGCTATCTTCGAGTGGTCCGAGAGGAACGAAGAAGGCTACAGCTCGAAGATGAGGGAGCACTGGGAGAGAAAAGCCCGGCAGGTTCCAGAATCTCCAGCGTAGCGCTCCGGAGGAAGTAAGCGAGGTTCTCGGGACACCGGGGTAGGCTGGGAAGAAGTGCCACTGGTGGCGGGGTTGCTGAGAGTCAGTGGAATTACAATAGTGGCTGGTCGTGGCGTTCCGGCAATGTCTGGAATCCTTCCATAAGGTTGTGAGGTATCTCCTTGTGTCTTCCAATAGTGGTTCCGTGGGAGGAGACGGCATCGCAGAGCTGGTCTGAGTCTGCTGGCCCAGTCATGGCCAGTTCATACTTTCAGGACTCAGGCTAAGACCCAGATGCAGACACAGGAGGCGGATAGCACGAGTCTCACAATTTATTACATAACAAGGGGCAGGCAATCGGTAGGTCAAGGCAGGCAAAGAGTCGTAATCCAAATCAGAGTCAGGCAGGTACAGGACGGCAGGCAGGATCAGGACAGGCAGAAAGGTCAGAATTGGGAAGGCTAGGAAAAACAAAACTAGAGTACAGGAAACACGGGAACACGCTGGTAGGACTTGACAGAACAAGACGAACTGGCAACAGGCAAACAGAAAACACTGGTATGAATACACAGGGGATAATGGAGACAAATGGGTGGAGACAAGCACAAGACAGGTGAAACAGATCAGCCCGTGACAGTAATCAGTGCTCTGTGTGTGTGTTTGTGTGTGACCGACCAGTATCTTTGATGAGTGGCCAGGAGTTGATCTACACTGCCATGCCCATCAATGGGTCGCTGGCAAAGACCTCGCCTCCAGCCTCACCTCTTGCCTGCTCACCAACGGTCGTCGATGGGGAGAACAGAATTAGGTAGGTTCAGTCTGGGTGGAATAACTGGTACCCTATGTAGTGTCTCAATGTGTCTGATGGGTGATTGATTTTACACTCAAAAGTCTCATATCCCTCCCTGCATCGTTGGGTATACCTGATGGGTGTGTGTGTTTTGGGTAAAGCTAATAATGGAGCTTGTCAATATGCTTGTGTGTGTGGCGAGGGGGTGTACTGTGTCATGTGTGTGTAACTGTGTGTGTGTAACTGTGTGTGTGTCTATGGAAGGGTATGGTGTCCTAGGAGGCACAAGAAGAACGGATTAGGCAGGATAAGGGGAGGGTCTCTCTGACTTTGAGAAGGATTTTGAAAACGATTACCCTAAAAAAACGATATGACCTAACAATACAAACAATCTGAGACGTAACACACCACCCCTTCACCCCATTCACTAACCCTAACCCTAACACACCACCCCTTCACCCCATTCACTAACCCTAACCGTAACACACCACCCCTTCACCCCATTCACTAACCCTAACCCACCACCCCTTCACCCCATTCACTAACCCTAACCGTAACACACCACCCCTTCACCCCATTCACTAACCCTAACCCACCACCCCTTCACCCCATTCACTAACCCTAACCCTAACCCACCACCCCTTCACCCCATTCACTAACCCTAACCCTAACCCACCACCCATTCACCCCATTCACTAACCCTAACCCTAACCCACCACCCCTTCACCCCATTCACTAACCCTAACCCTAACCCACCACCTCTTCACCCCATTCACTAACCCTAACCCTAACCCACCACCTCTTCACCCCATTCACTAACCCTAACCGTAACACACCACCCCTTCACCCCATTCACTAACCCTAACCCACCACCCCTTCACCCCATTCACTAACCCTAACCGTAACACACCACCCCTTCACCCCATTCACTAACCCTAACCCACCACCCCTTCACCCCATTCACTAACCCTAACCCTAACCCACCACCCCTTCACCCCATTCACTAACCCTAACCCTAACCCACCACCTCTTCACCCCATTCACTAACCCTAACCCTAACCCACCACCTCTTCACCCCATTCACTAACCCTAACCCACCACCTCTTCACCCCATTCACTAACCCTAACTCTAACCCACCACCCCTTCACCCCATTCACTAACCGTAACCCACCACCCCTTCACCCCATTCACTAACCCTAACCCACCACCCCTTCACCCCATTCACTAACCCTAACCCTAACCCACCACCCCTTCACCCCATTCACTAACCCTAACCGTAACACACCACCCCTTCACCCCATTCACTAACCCTAACCCACCACCCCTTCACCCCATTCACTAACCCTAACCCTAACACACCACCCCTTCACCCCATTCACTAACCCTAACCGTAACACACCACCCCTTCACCCATTCACTAACCCTAACCCACCACCCCTTCACCCCATTCACTAACCCTAACCCTAACCCACCACCTCTTCACCCCATTCACTAACCCTAACCCTAACCCACCACCTCTTCACCCCATTCACTAACCCTAACCCACCACCTCTTCACCCCATTCACTAACCCTAACTCTAACCCACCACCCCTTCACCCCATTCACTAACCGTAACCCACCACCCCTTCACCCCATTCACTAACCCTAACCCACCACCCCTTCACCCCATTCACTAACCCTAACCCTAACCCACCACCCCTTCACCCCATTCACTAACCCTAACCGTAACACACCACCCCTTCACCCCATTCACTAACCCTAACCCACCACCCCTTCACCCCATTCACTAACCCTAACCCTAACACACCACCCCTTCACCCCATTCACTAACCCTAACCGTAACACACCACCCCTTCACCCATTCACTAACCCTAACCCACCACCCCTTCACCCCATTCACTAACCCTAACCCTAACCCACCACCTCTTCACCCCATTCACTAACCCTAACCCTAACACACCACCCCTTCACCCCATTCACTAACCCTAACCGTAACACACCACCCCTTCACCCCATTCACTAACCCTAACCGTAACACACCACCCCTTCACCCCATTCACTAACCCTAACTCTAACCCACCACCCCTTCACCCCATTCACTAACCCTAACTCTAACACACCACCCCTTCACCCCATTCACTAACCCTAACCCTAACACACCACCCCTTCACCCCATTCACTAACCCTAACCGTAACACACCACCCCTTCACCCCATTCACTCCTTCTTCTCTCCCACTGCAGGTTTAGAAATACACAACCTAACCCCTTCCATCTCTGTCTTTTTCCCCTCTCCCTCCCTCCCTCCCTCCCTCCCTCCCTCCCTCCCTCCCTCCCTCCCTCCCTCCCTCCCTCCCTCCCTCCCTCCCTCCCTCCCTCCCTCCCTCCCTCTGTGACCCTGCTCATTCTGCCTAGAAGGAGTCTGGATGGGATTTCTGTGTGTTAGTGTGAGTGTGTGTGTGTGTGTGTGTGTGTGTGTGTGTGTGTGTGCTTTGAGTCAATGGTGAATGTGCATAAAGGTAGAGGAATTCAGATATGACATCAGTGTTTGAGCACTAACCACAACATTTTAAAACAATGGCGTGTGACATGGTTTAACCTTGGTCATACCATGGATCATTTAGCTATTTGATTTAGGATTTTAGGACCCCTTTAGGTATAATATATTTATAATTATTTATTATTTGATAAAATATAAAATTTGCCCTTTACTGCTATAGCCCATAGAAACACATCGAATAACACATTCATAAATAGCAAAAAATACATAAAAAATAATAAAATCATAAGTAAAAAAGGTTTTGAAGTGTCTGTTTTTTGGGACACATATTTAACCTCTTAATTTTTGTTGACACAAAACTATTGTACCATCACACTTCCATTCATTTGTATGGGAGACCTTCAAATGAGTCCTGTTTCACTGGGGGGGTCGTAGAGTAAAACGGAGAACACCATCGTGTTCGGATGCTACAAACGTTTTTTGTGAGAAGACTGATTTCCGGGATGTCTCAAGGTCTGACAAACACTGTTGTCGCTCGGCCACTTTCCTCCGCAGATGCCGAAAGGCCGCCATAGACTTAATTAATGTGCCTATAAATCAGCACAATCTACTTCAAAAAAATATATGTTTTTATTTCTGCCGTCTTGGAGACTGTTGCTAACGCTGATACAGAAAGAGAATAATGGAGATCCACGTACAATACGGTGACCTTAGCAAATGAGGCGTTTTGTGGTAAGTACCATGGGGGCCAATCAATCAATCAATCAATCAATTTTATTTTATATAGCCCTTCTTACATCAGCTAATATCTCGAAGTGCTGTACAGAAACCCAGCCTAAAACCCCAAACAGCTAGTAATGCAGGTGTAGAAGCACGGTGGCTAGGAAAAACTCCCTAGAAAGGCGAAAACCTAGGAAGAAACCTAGAGAGGAACCAGGCTATGAGGGGTGGCCAGTCCTCTTCTGGCTGTGCCGGGTGGAGATTATAACAGAACCATGCCAAGATGTTCAAAAATGTTCATAAGTGACAAGCATGGTCAAATAATAATCAGGAATAAATCTCAGTTGGCTTTTCATAGCCGATCATTAAGAGTTTGAAAACAGCAGGTCTGGGACAGGTAGGGGTTCCATAACCGCAGGCAGAACAGTTTAAACTGGAATAGCAGCAAGGCCAGGCGGACTGGGGACAGCAAGGAGTCACCACGGCCGGTAGTCCCGACGTATGGTCCTAGGGCTCAGGTCTCTCAGTTGGCTTTTCATAGCCGATCATTAAGAGTTGAAAACAGCAGGTCTGGGACAGGTAGGGGTTTCGTAGCCGCAGGCAGAACAGTTGAAACTGGAATAGCAGCAAGGCCAGGCGGACTGGGGACAGCAAGGTGTCATCATGCCCGGTAGTCCTGACGTATGGTCCTAGGGCTCAGGTTCTCAGAGAGAAAGAGAGAACGAGAGAATTAGAGAGAGCATACTTAAATTCACACAGGACACTGGATAAGACAGGAGAAGTACTCCAGGTATAACCAACTAACCCCAGCCCCCCGACACATAAACTACTGCAGCATAAATACTGGAGGCTGAGACAGGAGCGGTCCGGAGACACTGTGGCCCCATCCGAAGAAACCCCCGGACAGGGCCAAACAGGAAGGATATAACCCCACCCACTCCGCCAAAGCACAGCCCCCGCACCACTAGAGGGATATCCCCAACCACCAACTTACAATCCTGAGACAAGGCCGAGTATAGCCCACAGAGGTCTCCACCACAGCACAAACCAAGGGGGGGGCGCCAACCCAGACAGGAAGATCACGTCAGTAACTCAACCCACTCAAGTGACGCACCCCTCCCAGGGACGGCATGAAAGAGCACCAGCAAGCCAGTGACTCAGCCCCTGCAACAGGGTTAGAGGCAGAGAACCCCAGTGGAGAGGGGAACCGGCCTGGCAGAGACAGCAAGGGCTGTTCGTTGCTCCAGCCTTTCCGTTCACCTTCACACTCCTGGGCCAGACTACACTCAATCATATGACCTACTGAAGAGATAAGTCTTCAGTAAAGACTTAAAGGTTGAGACTGAGTCTGCGTCTCTCACATGGGTAGGCAGACTGTTCCATAAAAATGGAGATCTATAGGAGAAAGCCCTGCCTCCCGCTGTTTGCTTAGAAATTCTAGGGACAATTAGGAGGCCTGCGTCTTGTGACCGTAGCGTACGTATTGGTATGTACGGCAGGACCAACTCGGAAAGATAGGTAGGAGCAAGCCCATGTAACGCTTTATAGGTTAACAGTAAAACCTTGAAATCAGCCCTTGCCTTAACAGGAAGCCAGTGTAGGGAAGCTAGCACTGGAGTAATATGATCAAATTTCTTGGTTCTAGTCAGGATTCTAGCAGCCGTATTTAGCACTAACTGAAGTTTATTTAGTGCTTTATCCGGGTAGCCGGAAAATAGAGCATTGCAGTAGTCTAACCTAGAAGTAACAAATGCATGGATTAATTTTTCTGCATCATTTTTGGACAGAAAATTTCTGATTTTTGCAATGTTACGTAGATGGAAAAAAGCTGTCCTTGAAACAGTCTTGATATGTTCGTCAAAAGAGAGATCAGGGTCAAGAGTAACGCCTAGGTCCTTCACAGTTTTATTTGAGGAATATCTGTATACACCTTCGCCATTGACTTGTCATGTGTGTTTTCTTGCAGCCCATTGGACTTTACCACTGGTCTCAATGCGTAGTCACTGCGGAGTCACTGACCACCTTCCGGAGACATTTTGAAACCTTACCCCTTTAAGGAATACCTGGAATACTATAAAGTAATCCTTCTACACCCCGCCCATAAAATTTTTTAAATTAAAAAGTGGTTATCCCACTGGCTATCATAAGTTGAATGCACCTATTTGTAAGTCACTCTGGATAAGAGCGTCTGCTAAATGACGTAAATGTAAATGTAAAGTGTACAACACATACACACACACACACACGCACGCACGCACGCACGCACGCACGCACGCACGCACGCACGCACACACACACACACACACACACACACACACACACACACACACCAGTGTTAATTTTGTCAACGAACATAGTGACGAATAGTTAGGTGCACCACATAAAATGTAGGAGTACCAGAAAAAAAACACATATATTTTGTTAATTGATTGAGATATAGTCTATACTGTGCCTATATGAATCACACTTCCTTTTGAAGCACATCTCCTGATCTCCTCCACATCGCACTTTCTGTGCCACCAAATGTTTGCATAATGGTAAAGTTACCAGGTTGTCAGGGCGATATGGGCCAGATAGGAGTTATGACAGGGTAGGAACCAAAGTGCTGGCCAGTGTTTTTTTTTAGGGGACCCTAATAGCGTTTGAATAGATGCATAGATGTTACATGCCGTTGCACAAACAACATGCTGATTATTTTCGTAACAACTTTTATTAAACCTAATGTTTGCTTTGGCCTAGCTAGTGCATTTAGCTAAAGGACATTTAGCTAACCAGCTAGCTAGTTAGTGATTAGCATTAGTGGTTCACTTTAGGCACATGCCAGGTTCCTTAGACTTAACTAACTCATGTTTTACAAAGAGAAAGATACACAAACTAATATTATAATAGAGAAAACATGTGGATTCATATTTAGAAGCAACGTGGAAAGCAGCATCGTTGTTGTTTTGGAAGAATCTGTTGAGTGAATGCTGAGAGAAACAGGAACTGTATGTGTGCTGCCTGCCTGTTGAGTGTAGAGAAGAGTGTTGTGCTGAAATATTGTTAAGAATCAAAATGTTTATTTATTGAATTTCTTATTGGAATCTTTTTTTTTTTTTTCGCACGATGCTCCCAAAATAAAATTCCAAGTTTCACAGCAAAAAATATTTGGTCTCAATATGCGACCAGAACCCCGTGTTTCCACGCGAGAAGACAGCGTTTGCTCCCACAAGTTAACGGGACCAATACTACCAACCTCAAGAGACATCTGAAAGAGCTTCCTCCCAGTATATACGCTCAGGGTAATAATGCTAGCTAGTAGTTTGCTGCAGCCTATCAGACCACTACTTATGACAGAACTTTGATTGCGGCGACCCTAGTATATTTTCTGTCAACTTGTGGGGACAAACGCTGTCTTCTCGTGTGGAAACACAATAAGTAAAGTGGCTCCAAACATTGCCCCTTTTTCTACCGGGAGCTTGTACTACCGGGAGAGTAGCCTTATTTGCATCAATGATTGTTGCCGCCAGATTGGAGAACGGTTGCCGGGCAGAGAGGTTACTCGTGAATGACCTGGGCATGGTATTTATTTTCCACTAACAGCATTGCAATGAGAAAGCCTTACAATTCTGCTAATGTCATGCTTGCTTTTGATTGTGACCAAACAAATAACAATGAAAAGCTCTCAATCTCTCCAGAAATGATTGTCCAGTCCACCTATTAGTCAGAGTTTATTTACAAAAATGATTGTCCAGTCCACCTACTAGTCAGAGTTTATTTACAGAGACAATTTAGATATTTCATTTCGTCAACCGAAATGAAAAATCATTTTTGTTTAGTAATATTTTTAGCTGGGTCTATTAGTCAGTTGCCACTGGAAAATTGCAGTTTTACGAATATTTCCATCACTATTTTCATAAAAAAAAAAAATACTACACTGGTTGCACAAAATATCTTGAATCATGCATTCCTGCTAGGACATGTTAGATGAAATAACGTATTTCTTGAATAGCCTATCATCTCAGTAGTCTATTACACAATCTAAAGCACTACGAATGACTTTATAAGGTGAATGAATAAAAAATATATATATTAAGTGACACCGCAGAATAAAATTGTGCGACCAAATCATGGGCTGGTGCCACCAACTGAAAAAGTTAGTGTCACCAGTGGCACCAGGGTGACACTAACAGAGAGAGACAGAGACAAAGAGAGAGAGAGAGAGAGAGAGAGAGAGAGAGAGAGAGAGAGAGAGAGAGAGAGAGAGAGAGAGAGAGAGAGAGAGAGAGAGAGAGAGAGAGAGAGAGAGAGAAGAGAGAGAGAGAGAGAGAGAGAGAGAGAGAGAGAGAGAGAGAGAGAGAGAGAGAGAGAGAGAGAGAGACAGAGACAGAGAGAGAGAGAGAGAGACAAAGAGAGAGAGAGAGACAGAGACAGAGAGAGAGAGAGAGAGAGAGAGACAGAGACAGAGAGAGACAAAGATTCACTTCCTTCTCTACTGCGGAAATATTAGTCACCAAGATAATCATTATTCACAGAAATTACTAAATTTATTCTAAATTTTTGCTTATTAAACGCAGAGGAAAAACAACAAATACTCATTGGCGAAGGAGCAACGGCTCCTCTTGCAGCCAAAAATGTATTTCCCTGCCATAGCCATAGTAGGACACTGAATAATAACACATGCTTATGTAGTAGTGGTTAGGGTAGTAGGGGTAATGGTAACGGTAGTATTTGAATGATGGTAGCGGTAGTAGTAGTAATGGTGATGGTAGTGGTAGTAGTAGTAGTAGTAGTAGTAGTAGTAGTAGTAGTAGTAGTAGTAGTGGTAGTAGTAGTAGTAGTAGTAGTAGTAGTAGTAGTAGTAGTAGTAGTAGTAGTAGTAATGATGATGATGGTAGTGGTGGTTTTGGTAGTAGCAGTAGTAGCAGTAGTAGTAGTAGTAGTAGTGGTAGTAGAAGTAGTAGTAGTAATGATGGTAGTGGTGGTGGTAGTAGTGGTGGTAGTAATGATGATGGTAGTAGTAGTAGTAGTAGTAGTAGTAGTAGTAGTAGTAATGATGATGATGGTAGTGGTGGTTTTGGTAGTAATGGTAGTAGAAGTAATAGTAGTAATGATGGTAGGGGTGGTGGTAGTAGTGGTGGTAGTAATGATGATGGTAGTAGTAGTAGTAGTAGTATTAGTAGTAGTAGTAGTAGTAGTAATGATGATGATGGTAGTGGTGGTTTTGGTAGTAGCAGTAGTAGTAGTAGTAGTAGTAGTAGTAGTAGTAGTAGTAGTAGTAGTAGTAGTAGTAGTATTGATGTAATGCTAATGATGACAGTTAGTTCTAGGTTAGTTATAGTTTTAGTCGGTAGAGATATTAGAGGTAGAAATGCTACTAGTGATAATGGTAGCATAGGGATATTTGTGGTATTAGTTAATAATAATAATAATCATAAATTGTCCTTATTATTTAATTACGTTTTCTATAACTATTCTCTGTTACCAATCTATTGTTGTTATTTCTATTCATTATTTATTTTTATAATTACTTTTTATTATCACTTTTATTTCATTTTAGTATTATTAATCATTTTATTACATTGATGCTTTGGCAATATTTACGAATGTTTCTCATGCCAATAAAGCGATTTGAATTTGACAGAGAGGTGCCATTTTTCAGAACCAATCATTTGCATATTAAAATAAAAACGTAACCTTGTTTCTTCTACGATGTCCGTGATTGTGTCTCTTTTGTGGTTGACGAGGGTTCTGGAACTGTTTTAGGGCTCGATTCAATCTGAAGATCCGCGCTACAGTGCGATTTAAATTGAATGGCAATGTTAGCGTTTTGCGGAGACTGAATTTCACGATAAACGCTGCGAATGTCGGCTTAATCAGAAATTACCTTTACATTTCAACCTGGGTACAGCATGGATCTTCAGCGCTACGGATTTTAATCTAGGCCTTATTCTGTTTTCATAACTGCAGTAGGCTGGCTGGGAGGCCTTATAATCTGTTGGCATGAATATGGCTCTGTAAAGAGATTAGGATAAAACAGAAGAACACGCACACACGCATGCTGCAGATACACAGATTGAGAAGTAATACAGAGACATGTAGCAGCTGTAAGAACATAGGTTTATCATCTTAATAGCGTTACAACTCACCCAGTGGACAGGGGATCAGAACTGGTCATTTTGATGAGAAGAGAAAGGGGGAAAAGAGAGAGGAGGAGGAGGAGGGATGGATGGAAGAGGGAGGAGGAGGAGGAGGAGGAGGAGGAGGAGGAGGAGGAGGAGAGATGGATGGAAGAGGGAGGAGGAGGAGGAGGAGGAGGAGGAGGAGAGATGGATGGAAGAGGGAGGAGGAGGAGGAGGAGGAGGAGGAGGAGGAGGAGGAGGAGGAGGAGGAGGAGGAGGAGGAGAGATGGATGGAAGAGGGAGGAGGAGGAGGAGAGATGGATGGAAGAGGGAGGAGGAAGAGGAGGAGGAGGAGGAGGAGAGATGGATGGAAGAGGGAGGAGGAGGAGGAGGAGGAGGAGGAGGAGAGATGGATGGAAGAGGGAGGAGGAGGAGGAGGAGGAGGAGCAGGAGGAGGAGGAGAGATGGATGGAAGAGGGAGGAGGAGGAGGAGGAGGAGGAGAGATGGATGGAAGACCCATTCTCCCTCAGGAGACTGAAAAGATTTGGTCCTCAGATCCTCAAAAGGTTCTACAGCTGCACCATCGAGAGCATCCTGACTTTTTTTTGTTTTTTTATTTTTTTATTTAACCTTTATTTAACCAGGTAAACCAGTTGAGAACAAGTTCTCATTTACAACTGCGACCTGGCCAAGATAAAGCAAAGCAGTGCGATAAAAACAACAACACAGAGTTACATATGGGGTAAAACAAAACAAAGTCAAAAATACAACAGAAATAAATATATATACAGTGTGTGCAAATGTAGCAAGTTATGGAGGTAAGGCAATAAATAGGCTATAGTGCAAAATAATTACAATTAGTATTAACACTGGAATGATAGATGTGCAAGAGATGATGTGCAAATAGAGATACTGGGGTACAAATGAGCAAAATAAATAACAATATAGGGATGAGGTAGTTGGGCGGGCTAATTTCAGATGGGCTGTGTACAGGTGCAGTGATCGGTAAGGTGCTCTGACAACTGATGCTTAAAGTTAGTGAGGGAGATAAATGTCTCCAGCTTCAGAGATTTTTGCAATTTGTTCCAGTCATTGGCAGCAGAGAACTGGAAGGAATGGCGGCCAAAGGAGGTGTTGGCTTTGGGGATGACCAGTGAGATATACCTGCTGGAGCGCAGACTACGGGTGGGTGTTGCTATGGTGACCAATGAGCTAAGATAAGGCGGGGATTTGCCTAGCAGTGATTTATAGATGGCCTGGAGCCAGTGGGTTTGGCGACGAATATGTAGTGAGGACCAGCCAACAAGAGCGTACAGGTCACAGTGGTGGGTAGTATATGGGGCTTTGGAGACAAAACGGATGGCACTGTGATAGACTACATCCAATTTGCTGAGTAGAGTGTTGGAGGCTATTTTGTAAATGACATCGCCGAAGTCAAGGATCGGTAGGATAGTCATTTTAACGAGGGCATGTTTGGCAGCATGAGTGAAGGAGGCTTTGTTGCGAAATAGGAAACAGATTCTAGATTTAACTTTGGATTTGATATTCTTAATGTGAGTCTGGAAGGAGAGTGTACAGTCTAACCAGACACCTAGATATTTGTAGTTGTCCACATACTCTAGGTCAGACCCGTCGAGAGTAGTGATTCTAGTCGGGTGGGCGGGTGCAAGCAGCGTTCGGTTGAAGAGCATGCATTTAGTTTTACTAGTGTTTAAGAGCAGTTGGAGGCTACTGAAGGAGTGTTGTATGGCATTGAAGCTCGTTTGGAGGTTTGTTAACACAGTGTCCAATGAAGGGCCAGATGTATACAAAATGGTGTCGTCTTCGTAGAGGTGGATCTGAGAGTCACCAGCAGCAAGAGCGACGTCATTGATATACACAGAGAAAAGAGTCGGCCCAAGAATTGAACCCTGTGGCACCCCCATAGAGACTGCCATAGGTCCAGACAACAGGCCCTCCGATTTGACACATTGAACTCTATCTGAGAAGTAGTTGGTGAACCAGGCGAGGCAGTCATTTGAGAAACCAAGGCTATTTAGTCTGCCAATAAGAATGCGGTGGTTGACAGAGTCGAAAGCCTTGGCCAGGTCAATGAAAACGGCTGCACAGTACTGTCTATTATCGATCGCGGTTATAATATCGTTTAGGACCTTGAGCGTGGCTGAAGTGCACCCATGACCAGACTCGGAAACCGGATTGCATAGCGGAGAAGGTACGGTGGGATTCGAAATGGTCGGTGATCTGTTTGTTGACTTGGCTTTCAAAAACTTTTGAAAGGCAGGGCAGGATGGATATGGGTCTGTAACAGTTTGGATCTAGAGTGTCACCCCCTTTGAAGAGGGGGATGACCGCGGCAGCTTTCCAATCTCTGGGGATCTCAGACGTTACGAAAGAGAGGTTGAACAGGCTAGTAATAGGGGTTGCGACAATTTCGGCGGCTAGTTTTAGAAAGAAAGGGTCCAGATTGTCAAGCCCAGATGATTTGTAGGGGTCCAGATTTTGCAGCTCTTTCAGAACATCAGCTGTCTGGATTTGTGTGAAGGAGAAGCGGGGGGGGCATGGGCAAGTTGCAGCGGAGGGTGCAGAGCTGGTGGCCGGGGTAGTGGTAGCCAGGTGGAAAGCATGGCCAGCTGTAGCAAAATGCTTGTTGAAATTCTTGATTATTGTAGATTTATCGGTGGTGATAGTGTTTCCTAGCCTCAGTGCAGTGGGCAGCTGGGAGGAGGTGCTCTTATTCTCCATGGACTTTACAGTGTCCCAAAACTTTTTGGAGTTAGTGCTACAGGATGCAAATTTCTGTTTGAAAAAGTTAGCCTTTGCTTTCCTAACTGCTTGTGTATATTGGTTCCTAACTTCCCTGAAAAGTTGCATATCGCGGGGGCTATTTGATGCTAATGCAGTACGCCACAGGATGTTTTTGTGCTGGTCAAGGGCAGTCAAGTCTGAGGAGAACCAGGGGCTATATCTGTTCTTAGTTCTGTATTTTTTGAATGGGTCATGTTTATTTAAGATTGAGAGGAAATTACTTTTAAAGAACAACCAGGCATCCTCTACTGACGGAATGAGATCTATATCCATCCAGGATACCTGGGCCAGGTCAATTAGGAAGGCCTGCTCGCTGAAGTGTTTTTGGGAGCGTTTGACAGTGATGAGGGGTGGTCGTTTGACTGCGGACCCGTTACGGACGCAGGCAATAAGGCAGTGATCGCTGAGATCCTGGTTGAAGACAGCGGAGGTGTATTTAGAGGGTAAGTTAGTCAGGATGATATCTATGAGGGTACCCATGTTTACGGATTTAGGGTTGTACCTGGTAGGTTCGTTGATAATTTGTGTGAGATTGAGGGCATCTAGTTTAGATTGTAGGATGGCCGGGGTGTTAATCATATCCCAATTTAGGTCACCAAGCAGTACGAACTCTGAGGATAGATGGGGGGCAATCAATTCACATATGGTGTCCAGGGCACAGCTGGGGGCTGAGGGGGGTCTGTAGCAAGCGGCAACAGTGAGAGATTTATTTCTGGAAAGGTGGATTTTTAGAAGTAGAAGCTCAAACTGTTTGGGCACAGACCTGGATAGTGTGATAGAGCTCTGCAGGCTATCTCTACAGTAGATTGCAACTCCACCCCCTTTGGCAGTTCTATCTAGACGGAAAATGTTATAGTTGGGGATGGAAATTTCAGAATTTTTGGTGGCCTTCCTAAGCCAGGATTCAGACACTGCTAGAACATCAGGGTTGGCGGAGTGTGCTAACGCAGTGAATAACTCAAACTTAGGAAGGAGGCTTCTGATATTTACGTGCAGAAAACCAAGACTTTTACGGTTACAGAAGTCAACAAATGATAGCTCCTGGGGAGTAGGAGTGATACTGGGGGCTGCAGGGCCTGGGTTAGCCTCTACATCACCAGAGGAACAGAGGAGGTCTAGAATAAGGATACGACTAAAGGCTTTAAGAACTGGTCTTCTAGTGCGTTGGGTACATAGAATAAAGGGGGCAGTTCTCCGGGCGTTGTAGAAAAGATTCAGGGCATTATGTACAGAAAAGGAAATGGAAGGATATGAGTACAGTTCAGGTAACCCTAAGCGTTGGGTAACAATGAAAGAGATAGCATCACTGGTGGCACCGATTGAGCCGGTCTCGGCGTGTATGGGGGGTGGAACAAAGGAACTATTTGAGGCAGTTTGAGAGGGACTAGGGGTTCTACAGTGACATTGTATAATAAGAACTAACCCAAACAGCAATAGGCAAGGCATAATTGACATGGGAGAGAGGCATAAAGCAATCACAGGTGTTATTAGAGAGAGCTAAGACAACAACTGGTAATAGCGATAACGTTTGGGCTAAGGCTAAACAGAATAAACAGGACAGGGTACCGTGTAAAGGAACAGTCCAGTAGGCATCAGCTGTGCAAATTGGTGCTTCAGCACAGCTAGCAGGGAGCACAGTTGTAGTTTGCGTGTGCTAGCGGGCCGGGGCTGGCAGATGGATCTTCGTGGTCGTCGCAACGGGAAGCCTGTTGAAACCACATCAGACGATTTCGTCGGCAAACCAGTCGTGTTGGATCGGCGGGGCTCAGTGTCAACACTAGGAGGTCCCGTCCGGTTGACAGAGAGGTAGATAGCCGGGAGATGGGCCTGAGG
Organism: Coregonus lavaretus; assembly: GCF_964263955.1. Lineage (NCBI taxonomy): Eukaryota > Metazoa > Chordata > Actinopteri > Salmoniformes > Salmonidae > Coregonus > Coregonus lavaretus. The sequence continues at coordinate 27,162 of NW_028156531.1, forward strand.
CTAGCTCAGGGCTAACTGGTGCTTGCTATAGGGCAATGGTAATTAGCCAACAACAGGTTGCAGCTAGCTAGCTGGTTGCGATGATCCGGCGCTAGGGTCCGGCAGAAAGTCCAATAAGCTCTGGGTCGATAGCACGCTGTGCAGACTGGCCGACGAATTGTCCAGGCTAGAGCTAGAGCTGGCTGGTGGATAGTGTAGGCCACGGACAATGGTGAAGACGCTAACGGTGACTAATAGCAAGTAGCCATTCAGTTGCAGCTACACTAGTTTCAGCTTAAGGTTCTTGATGAAAGTTATAAAGAAATAATATAATCCTTTCCACGTTGGGTGAGGCGGGTTGCAGGAAAGTATATTTAGTTAAAGAATGAAAAGTAAAAATTTAGAAATATATACAAAATAGACAAAAAAACAAGAAACGGGATATTTACACAAGGACAATGAATAAAACCGCGACCGCACTGCTACGCCATCTTGGATCAAAAAAAATAAAAAAAATAAAAAATATATATATATAAGAAAATACAATTAAAAAAAAGGAACAAAAAAAAGACTGGTTGCATCACTGCTTGGTATGGCAACTGTTCGGCCTCCGACCGCAAGGCACTACAGAGGGTAATGCGTACGGCCCAGTACATCACTGGGGCCAAGTTTCCTGTAATCCAGGACCTCTTTTCCTGCCATCCAGGACCTCTACACCAGGCGGTGTCAGAGGAAGGCCCTAAACATTGTCAAAGACTCCAGCCACCATAGTCATAGACTGTTCTCTCTGCTATTGCACGGCAAGCGGTACCGGAGCGCCAAGTCTAGGTCCAAGAGGCTTCTAAACAGCTTCTACCCCCAAGCCATAAGACTCCTGAACATGTAATCAAATGGCTACCCAGACTATTTGCATTGCCCCCCCCCCCTCTTTTACACTGCTGCTACTCTCTGTTATTATCTATGCATAGTCACTTTAATAACTCTACCTACATGTACATATTACCCCAACTACCTTGACTAACCGGTGCCCCTGCACATTGACTCGGGAACCGGTCCCCCTGTATATAGCCTCGCTATATTCACTGTAAGGTCTCACCTTTTGTATTCGACGCATGTGACTAATAAAATGTGATTTGATTTGAAGAGGAAGGAGGAGAGAGGGATGGAAGAGGGAGGAGGAGAGAGGGATTGTAAGAGGGAGGAGGAGGAGGAGTAGGTAGAGGAGGAGGGAGGGATGGATGGAAGAGGGAGGAGAGAGGGATGGAGGAGGAGGAGGGGGAGGAGTAGGAGGAGGAGGTAGAGGAGGAAGGAGGGATGGATGGAAGAGGGAGGAGGAGAGAGGGATGGAAGAGGGAGGAGGAGGAGGAGGTAGAGGAGGAGGGAGGGATGGATGGAAGAGGGAGGAGAGAGGGATGGAAGAGGGAGGAGGAGAAAGGGATGGAGGAGGAGGAGGAGGAGGAGGAGGAGGAGGAGAGAGGGATAGAAGAGGGAGGAGGAGAGAGGGATGGAAGAGGGAGGAGGAGAAAGGGATGGAGGAGGAGGAGGAGGAGGAGGAGGAGGAGGAGGAGGAGGAGGAGGAGGAGAGAGGGATGGAAGAGGGAGGAGGAGAGAGGGATGGAAGAGGGAGGAGGAGAAAGGGATGGAGGAGGAGGAGGAGGAGGAGGAGGAGGAGGAGGAGGAGGAGGAGGAGGAGGAGGAGGAGGAGCGAGGGATGGAAGAGGGAGGAGGAGAAAGGGATGGAAGAGAGGAGGAGGAGGAGGAGGAGGAGGAGGAGGAGGAGGAGGAGGAGGAGGAGGAGGAGGAGGAGGAGGAGGAGGAGAGAGGGATGGAAGAGGGAGGAGGAGGAGGAGTAGGAGGAGGAGGAGAGAGGGATGGAAGAGGGAGGAGGAGAGATGGATGGAAGAGGGAGGAGGAGAAAGGGATGGAAGAGGGAGGAGGAGGAGGAGGAGGAGGAGGAGGAGGAGGAGAGAGGGATGGAAGAGGGAGGAGGAGAGGGATGGAAGAGGGAGGAGGAGAGATGGATGGAAGAGGGAGGAGGAGGAGGAGGAGGAGGAGGAGGAGGAGGAGGAGGAGGAGGAGGAGAGAAGGATGGAAGAGGGAGGAGGAGGAGGAGGAGGAGGAGGAGGAGGAGGAGGAGGAGGAGGAGAGAGGGATGGAGAAGAGGGAGGAGGAGGAGGAGTAGGAGGAGCAGGAGAGATGGAAGAGGGAGGAGGAGAGAGGGATGGAAGAGGGAGGAGGAGAAAGGGATGGAAGAGGGAGGAGGAGAGGTGGATGGAAGAGGGAGGAGGAGGAGAAGAGAGGGATAGAAGAGGAAGGTGGATTGCATTGACTGGGTTAAAAAGGGTAATACAATGTTCTTTGGTGACATCTTCCCGTTTACGGTGCTGTCAACATGGCCTTAGGTGTTTCTACTGGTGTGTGTGTGTGTGTGTGTGTGTGTGTGTGTGTGTGTGTGTGTGTTCAGCCTACTCAGCACCTTGTCCACTTAGCTTTAGATCTTCTGTCAGTGACCAACTTTATTTCCTACAGCCACATCACTGTAATGTCAGTGTAATGAGCGTGTAATGACAGTGTAATGTCAGTGTAATGAGCGTGTAATGACAGTGTAATGTCAGTGTAATGAGCATGTAATGTCAGTTTAATGAGCGTGTAATGAGCATGTAATGTCAGTGTAATGAGCGTGTAATGACAGTGTAATGACAGTGTAATGAGCGTGTAATGAGCATGTAATGTCAGTGTAATGAGCATGTAATGTCAGTGTAATGAGCGTGTAATGACAGTGTAATGTCAGTGTAATGAGCATGTAATGTCAGTGTAATGAGCGTGTAATGTCAGTGTAATGTCAGTGTGAGGTCAGTGTGAGGTCAGTGTAATGATAGTGTAATGATAGTGTAATGTCTGTGTAACGTCAGTGTAACGTCAGTGTCTTGATAGTGTAATGTCAGCGTAAGGATAGTTTAATGTCAGTGCAATGATAGTGGGGGACCAGTATGAAAATGTATGCTCTCACTAACTGTAAGTCGCTCTGGATAAGAGCGTCTGCTAAATGACTAATATGTCAATGTAAAATGTAGTGTAATGTCGGTGTAATGTCAGTGTAATGACAGTGTAATGTCAGTGTAATGATAGAGTAATGTCAGTGTAATGACAGTGTAATGATAGAGTAATGTCAGTGTAATGACAGTGTAATGATAGAGTAATGTCAGTGTAATGACAGTGTAATGATAGAGTAATGTCAGTGTAATGTCAGTGTAATGACAGTGTAATGATAGAGTAATGTCAGTGTAATGTCAGTGTAATGTCAGTGTAATGATAGAGTAATGTCAGTGTAATGATAGAGTAATGTCACTGTAATGTCAGTGTAATGATAGAGTAATGTCAGTGTAATGTCAGTGTAATGACAGTGTAATGATAGAGTAATGTCAGTGTAATGTCAGTGTAATGTCAGTGTAATGACAGTGTAATGACAGTGTAAGCAATAGCCGTATTACAGCCTATGTGTTGTGATAATTGCATTGATTGCTCTACAACCTATTAGTTCATTTGCTTTGCGACCGTGATATTTAGGCCTAAGGCCGAGACAATAAGAAGACACAGTGGCAGAAATAAATTCAACCACACCTTTGTTTCATCACAAAACCGGAGATCAATCCCTGTCCACAAAGCATATTCAAGCAAGTTAATCTTTCCGACATTTTTTAGACTAGTAAACAACTAATGTTATTGATTTAGAACCACAGAGAGTTACGCTCCGGCAAGTCGCAAAGAAAACCGAGGCTGCCTCCACTATTCCAGCATCATTTCAACTTTAACATTTCAACATCATCAAATCACCTATGCTTAGGCTAATACAGTGACAACTAAAAGATTCCAAAAACAATTTAGTCCAATCAAAGTAAGCTAAATATGAGGTGGCTGTCCATGGTTACTGATTTCTGTGTGTGTGTGTGTGCATGTGTGCTTGCAAGTAGAAAAAATAACATGTTGACTCATCCTACTTGTAGAGAAACGCCAAGGCCATCCTCCTCTCTTTCATGTTGCCTAAACAGCCTATGACTGTCATACAGTACATGCTTTTCTTTTTTTGTCAATGACGTTTGGATTTTGATGTGATACGATTGGTATGAGGCCAAATCCAAACTGGCTTCCCTCAACACTTTTTTTTGGTGTTCCAGTACCATTCACAGTTAAGCTCACTCAGTTTAGCTCAACACTGATTGGCTATTATTTTATACTTTTTTTTTAATCAAGGGAGGCCAAATGCTCGCTGGCTTCCCTTGCATTCAATGCTACGTGCGGCAACAATATAATACTATTTTTGACCAGACAGAACCAGATCAGGGCTACACATACTGAGACAGAGGGGGCGCTGTTTCGCTCGCTCTGATGCTTCCTCTGGTGAGACACATTCAGCCTCTTCCGAATTGAAGGACATTTATGGAACACAGAAAGACAAAATATAAAATATTTTATGTGTCGTTTTTTTTTTTTTCTAGGTCAATTATTTGGGGAAGCCTGGTTTCCCTTGGCAATCATGAATACACGCCACTGGAGAGGAGAGGAGGGAGAGAGGGATGGAGGAGGAGGAGAGGAGGGAGAGAGGGATGGAGGAGGAGGAGAGGAGAGGAGGGAGAGAGGGATGGAGGAGGAGGAGAGGAGAGGAGGGAGAGAGGCCAGAGCCCAGCACCCTGAGTCATGTGGCTGCTTCCGTCTTGATTACACTTCAGCTGGCAGGAAGATTACAACAGGATGTGTGTGTGTACTCACCAGGGGAGAACGACTGCCCCCTCTCATTGAAGCCACAGAGGTGGAAGGCTGACCGTAGTATTGCAGGTATTGTTTGCTGAAAACAGGATCCCTGATTGTAGTGAATGGAGAAATGGCAATCTTCATAGTCAACCTTAGTGTAAATAAATAATAACATTTTTAGAAGACAATCATGGTACCAATATTTGCTTCTAATACACCAGACTGAGTGTACAAAACATTAGGAACACCTGCTCTTTCCATGACATAGACTGACCAGGTGAATCCAAGTGAAAGCTATGATCCCTTATTGATGTCACCTGTTAAATTTAGTTAAATCAGTGTAGATGAAGGGGAGGAGACAATTGAGACATGTATTGTGTATGTGTGCCATTCAGAGGGTGAATGGACAAGACAAAATATGTATGTGCCTTTGAACGGAGTATGGTTGTATGTGCCAGGCTCACCGGTTTGTGTCAAGAACTGCAACGCTGCTGGGTTTTTCACATTCAACAGTTTCCTGTGTGTATCAAGAATGGTCCACCACCCAAAGACATCCAGCCAACTTGACACAACTGTGGGAATCATTCAACATGGGCCAGCATCCCTGTGGAATGCTTTCGACACCTTGTAGAGTCCTTTCCCACAATGAATTGAGGCTGTTCTGAGGGGGTGCATCTCAATATTAGGAAGGTGTTCCTAATGTTTTGTACACTCAGTGTTTATTCATCGGTGAAGTTACTGTTAATCCCAACATATTCCCCCATTACAGAGAAAGGCACCGGAGGAGATGGCTGCCGTTTTACAGGCTCCTAACCAACTGTGCTATTTTGTGTGTTTTTTTGCGTTGTTTGTAGCTTATTTTGTACATAATGTTGCTGCTACCGTCTATTATGACCAAAAAGAGCTTCTGGATATCAAAACAGCAATTACTCATCTCGAACTGGATGAAGATTTTTTCTTTAACAAGTCGGACGCAAAGGATTTACTCCAGATACCGTACCAGGCCCAAATCCCCATCATTCGCATGAAGAAAAGACGCCGATACAGGGGACGCAGGTCTGGGTACCTTGTGAGAATTCGGCGGCCATTGGGTAACCCTCCTCTACCATCCGTCCTATTGGCCAACGTGCAATCACTGGAGAATAAACTGGATGAGCTCTGTTCAAGACTATCCTACCAACGGGACATTAAAAACTGTAATATCTTATGTTTCACCGAGTCGGGCTGAATGACGACATGGATAATATACAGTTGGCTGGGTTTTCCATGCATTGGCAAGACAGAACATCTGCCTCCGGTAAGAAAAGGGTGGCGGTCTGTGTCTATTTGTCAATAACAGCTGGTGCTTGAAATCAAATATTAAGGAAGTCCTGAAGTTTGCTCGCCTAAGGTAGAGTATCTTTTGATAAGCTGTAGACCACACTACTTACCTAGAGAGTTTTCATCTATATTTTTCGTAGCTGTCTATTTAACACCACAAACCGATGCTGGCACTAAGACCGCACTCAAAAAACTGTATAAAGCCATAAGCAAACAAGAAAATGCTCATCCAGAGGCGGCGCTCCTAGTGGCCAGGGACTTTAATGCCGGGAAAGTTAAATCCGTTTGACCTCATTTCTACCAGCATGTTACACATGCAAGCAGAGGGGAAAAAACTCTAGACCACATTTACTCCACACACAGAGACGCGTAAAAAGCTCTCTCTCGCCCTCCATTTGGCAAATCTGACCATAATTCTATCCTCCTGATTCCTGCTTGAAAGGAACAACTAAAGCAGGAAATACCAGTGACTCGCTCAATACGGAAGTGGTCAGATGACACAGATGCTAAGCTACAGGACTGTTTTGCTAGCACAGACTGGAATATGTTCCAGGACTCATCCGATGGCAGATTACCAGGAAGTGTACTCCGAGCATGTGCTGACCAACTGGCAAGTGTCTTCACTGACATTTTCAACCTGTCCCTGGTCTGTAATACCTACATGTTTCAAGCAGACCACCATAGTCCCTGTGACCAAGAACACCAAGGTAACCTGCCTAAATGACTACCGACCCGTAGCACTCACGTCTGTAGCCATGAAGTGCTTTGAAAGGCTGGTCATGGCTTACATCAACACCATCATCCCAGAAACCCTAGACCCACTCCAATTCGCATACCGCCCCAACAGATCGACAGATGACGCAATCTCTATTGCACTCCACACTGCCCTTTCCCACCTGGACAAAAGGAACACCTACTTGAGAATGCTGTTAATTGACTACAGCTCAATGTTCAACACCATAGTGACCTCAAAGCTCATCACTAAGCTAAGGACCCTGGGACTTAACACCTCCCTCTGCAACTGGCTCCTGGACTTCCTGACGGGCCGCCCCCAGGTGGTAAGGGTAGGCAACAACACATCTGCCACGCTGATCCTCAACACGGGGGGCCCCTCAGGGGTGCATGCTTAGTCCCCTCCTGTCCTCCCTGTTCACCCATGACTGTGTGGCCAAGCATGACTCCAACACCATCATTAAGTTTGCCGACGACACAACGGTGTTAGGCCTGATCACCGACAACGATGAGACAGCCTATAGGGAGGAGGTCAGAGACCTGGCCGTGTGGTGCCAGGAAAACAACAACCTCTCCCTCAACGTGATCAAGACAAAGGAGATGATTGTGGACTGCAGGAAAAAGAGGGCAGAGCACGCTCCCATTCTCATCGACGGGGCTGTAGTGGAGCGGGTCGAGAGTTTCAATTTCCTTGGTGTCCACATCACCAACAAACTACCATGGTCCAAACACACCAAGACAGTCGTGAAGAGGGCATGACAACGCCTATTCCCTCTCAGGAGACTGAAAAGATTTGGTATGGGTCCTCAGATCCTCAAAAAGTTCTACAGCTGCACCATCGAGAGCATCCTGACTGGTTGCATCACTGCCTGGTATGGTAACTGCTCGGCCTCCGACCGCAAGGCACTACAGAGGGTAGTGCGTATGGCCCAGTACCTCACTGGGGCCAAGCTTACTGCCATCCTGGACCTCTATACCAGACGGTGTCAGAGGAAGGCCCTAAAATGGTCAAAGACTCCAGCCACCCAAGTCATAGACTGTTCTCTCAGCTTACGCACAGCAAGTGGTACCGGAGCGCCAAGTCTAGGTCCAAAAGGCTTCTTAACAGCTTCTACCCCCAAGCTATAAGACTGCTGAACAGCTAATCAAATGGCTACCAAGACTATTTGTATAGCCCCCCCAAAATGTAAGTCCCCTTGCCGTTTTCCACTGCCCCTTAGTAACTTTTTCCTGGAGACCGGTTTGTCTCCATGAGACACCATCTTACTTAATTTGGCTTCAATGCGCTATTGAGTCTTCACATAGGAATGAGGTGTCACATGATCAATTGTTTTGTCCGGTTTCACAGTCATTGGTGCTCACACATCTTCGGCAAGCTGTGAGATGAGAGTAGTGTCTTAACACAAATTACAGTTTTAGATGAGTAGAGAAGAGATGCCTTCAGCAATATGTGTGTGTGTGTGTGTGTATATGTGTGTGTGTATGTAAATGTGTGTGGTGTGTGTTTATTAGATAAGGCCAGTGGAGATGAGTAGAGAGATGAGAAGCCTTCAGTTTTAATCACAGACGTTGACCGCATGACTGCTTAAAGTCTGCTTATGTGATCACGTCTTACTGTGGTAAATGATGCCTCCTCTGTGTGTGTGTGTGTGTGTGTGTGTGTGTGTGTGTGTGGCAGATGTTCACCTGGCTAGATTGTGTTGGAAAGAGAAGATACTCTATCTGTGCCAAGGAGCTGACATGTGACCAGAC